>NC_057402.1:64993883-65293883 GCF_019320065.1 Cervus canadensis | reverse complement strand
ATGAAAGACAAAACAAATATAGCTGCCTTACAGTTGCACCCGTGAGTCCTGCTTGTTAATGTAAGGACTTCATTAATTTTTTTATTAAGGTTTACATGTATCATTGGGGCTTCCCAGGTGGTTAGGGGGTAAAGAATCTGTCTGCCAATGCAGAAGACGCAGATTCAATCCTGAGCCTGAAAAATCCCCTGGAGAAGGAAACGGCAACCCACTAAAGTATTCTTGCCTGGAAAATTCCATGGACTGAGGAGCCTGGCTGGGCTACAGTCCATGGGGTCACAAAGATTTGGACACAACTTAGCAATTAAACAACATGTATCATTAGAAAAGTCATTATTTAGAGGTTAGTTTTTGTTATTACTTTAAATGTCAAGCTCTGAATAAGGTAAGCAGTGATTTAAAAATTATTTATATCTTGGATTTGGATGATGCAGGTAACATGAAATGGAAAAAAAAAAAATGGTTGCATAAATACCAGATTGGTTAACACTGAGCTCTTTCCTGTTAGTCTGTTTGCAGAAAAAATTACATTTTACTTCAGGAAGGGTTTGCATTCTAAACTTCACCCAGAAATCTGAGGGGAAAGGAACTGAATGTTCTTTGACCCCACACTGTGTATGCTGTGTCTCAACTTATTACCACAACAACCTGTTGAGTTGGCCATGATTCCCAATTTGCAAAGGCAACAACTGAGGCCCTGAGAAGCTTCCTCAGCTACTAGGGCATGAAGCCAAGAGTCAAGGCCTGTGAAATTATTTGAATGCTCTGTCCAACAGCCCCATTCAGGTCATCTTTAGCTACAGGAACGGACCGCTACAGCGTGAGCATCAACTCCCCTGCATGGACCAGCTGGAGAGGTTTCACCTGCACAACTTTCCATCAGTGGCTTTCATCTCTGGCTTAGTGAGACTAGCTCTCAGAAGTGCTACCGCATGAATGACCTTCTCTCCCGGTCACCCAGTCCATGAGTTTGTGGCCTTGCACCCCACAAAGGGGTCCCTAAGATGTCATAGCTCATGGCAGAATGGGGTGCAGAATCTGTCCTGAGCTCTGGCTGCTGAACCTTGGAGAGTGAACACAAAGCAGTGGCCAAGACTAAGTAGCTTTATCCCACTCAGCTTCTAAAAGTGAGGAAGGCTGCTGGCTGAGGCCCCAGTGCTGTGGGGCCTCCACCTCTTCATCCAAGAATGAAGTGGTCAGGCTCCGTGTTCTCAAAGTCATTCCTGCCAGAGGGTGTATGCCTGTTCCTCTCAGAGCACTGGAAAGATCCACTTACAACTGAGTGGAAATAGTATAACCCAAGGCCCAACATCTAAATCCTCTGATCTTTCTGGTAGGGAAAGGGTCAAGAGCAGGAAAATTGTCCTTGACGCCCCGCCCCCAGGGCTCAGAAGTCCAGAGAGGCCTGGGACACTTTATTTTGATTTCCAGTCATTGTTTGTTTGTTTGTTTGTTTGTTTTCATTTGAGAAATACCAAAATGGAGTTATAAAAATGAGTTTGCAATTAACATACACACACTACTGTATATACAGTAGATGACCAAGAACCTACTATATAGAGCTTCCCTGGTAGCTCAGTTGGTAAGGAATCTGCCTGCAATGTGGGAGACCACGGTTTGATTCCTGGGTTGGGAAGATCCGCTGGAGAAGGGATAGACTACCCACCCCAGTATTCTTGGGCTTCCCTTGTGGCTCAGCTGGTAAAGAATCCGCCTGCAATGCGGGAGACCTGGGTTTGATCCCTGGGCTGGGAAGGTCCCTTGGAGAAGGGAAAGGCTACCCACTCCAGTATTCTGGCCTGGAGAATTGCATGGACTGTGTATAGTCCATGGGGTTGCAAAGAGTTGGACACAACTGAACGACTTTCACAATCACATATAGATATATAGCACAGGAAACAATATATTCAGTATCTTGTAGTAAAGAATCTGAAAAAGAATATATATATTCATATATATATATATGAATCACTTGGCTGTACGCCTGAAACTAATAACCCCTGGACTGTAGTGTGCCAGGGTCCTCTCTCCATGGGGTTTCCCGGGCAAGAATTCTAGGGTGAGTTGCCACTTCTTTTCTCCAGGGGATCTTCCCAACCCAGGAATCAAACCCACATCTCCTACTTTGGCAGGCGGATTCTTTATTATGAGCCACCAGGGAAACCTGCTTCAACTACAAATGATTAGAAGGAAAAGAAAAACAGAATTGCATTCAATTTGTAGTGTAATTTTGGAGATAATTGACATCTTCATATTCAGTCTTCCAATTCATGAATATGGCTTATCTCTTTTATTTAAACATTGCCAATATCTTTCAATAAAATTTTATAATTTCCTAAAAAATCTTAATATTTAAAAATTAAGTAAAATGATGAATGCTTGTTTAGTCACTCAATCATGTCCAACTCTTTGTGACCCTACAGGCTGTAGCCCGCCAGGCTCCACTGTCCATGGGGATTCTCCAGGCAAGAATATTGGAGTGGGTTGCCATGCCCTCCTACAAGGAATCTTCCCAACCCAGGGATTGAACCTAGGTTTCCCTCATTGCAGGCAGATTCTTTACCATCTGAGCTATTAGGAAAGCCCAAATGATGAATAGTTACTAGTATATCTGTGACTATAGGAATCACCTTACTTGGACATGGACCCACAAGTCTAAAGTTGCGACCCTGTCTAAATGAGTCTGTCCTGTCCCAAGGTCCTCTGTAACATACAGTAAAATATTTAAGGTGATGCTATCACCTTTCAAGGTGAAAATGTCACCTCCCATTCAGTGATTCTTCTATGTCCCACCAACACCTTGCACAGTTTAAACATCCGGATTTTCATGGACCCATTCTCTTCCATCATTGGCCAGGATTATTCAAGGAAGCCACAGAAGACATAGCATCTGGGTCTCAGTCCCGTAGAATCTGGTTCTCAGTCCCAAAGAAGGGTTCATTTTCCCTGGATTCAGAGGTCAATGTCTAGTATGCCAGTAAGAAACAAAAATAAGGGGTCAGAAGAAATCTGTCTGTGTAAACTCTGAGGCCTGCAGAGAGGTGGAAAAGAGTGGTGGGAATTATGACAAGAGCCGTCTAGCTGAATGTCTACTATGGGCCGGTGAGTATGTGTGATGGTTAAACCCACAGACTTTGAAGTCAGGCAGATCTGAGCTAGATTCTTACCTGACAGAGGTATGTAAGTAATTCCATTTTAACTAATGACCTTTAAAAAAAAAAAAAAACTTTATTTTGTATTGCAGTATAGCTGATTAATAATTTGATAGTTTCAGGGGGACAGCAAAGTGACTCAGCTATACATACACATACATTCATTCTCCCGCAAACTCCTCTCCCATCCAGGCTGCCACATAGCATTGACATAGAGTTCTATGTGTTATACGGTAGGTCCTTGGGCTTTCCATTTTAAATATAACATGTCTATCCCAAACTCTCTAACTATTCCTTCCGCTCTGGCAACCATAAGTTTTGTTTTCTAAGTCTGTGAGCCTGTTTCTGTTTTGTAAGTAAGTTCATCTGTATCATTTATTTTTAGGTTCCACATATAAGGGATGTCATATGATATTTCTCCTTCTCTGTCTGACTCACTTCACTCAGTGTGACAATAAACAGCGCGACCATTTAGTAATGACCTTTTGTTATCTAAGAAGAGTTATTGGCAGGGTTAAAGATAATGTGGCAAGGTACCTAGTATCCTAAAAGCACTCAGCAAATGCTAGTCATACCTGTTTTTGTCACCGAGCACCTCATTGGTTTTAGAAAGAGTAGTGGTAGTAATAGTGATGAGAAAAATAGAAGAAAAATGATGACCATTTTTCTTTGATCATTTTATGTCTATGTAAGCAGGTAAGAGTCAGACACAACTGAGTGACTGAACAACAAGAAGTAGAGAGGATTCACATGCAAAATAATTAGGAATTAAAGGGAGTCTCCAAGAGAGCACAAAGTAGTTGAGAACATTTCAAGAGAGGTGAGAGGCTGACTGTGTGGATCACAATAAACTGTGGGGAATTCTGAAAAAGATGGGAATACCAGACCACCTGACCTGCCTCTTGAGAAACCTGTATGCGGGTCAGGAAACAACAGTTAGAACTGGACATGGAACAACAGACTGGTTCCAAATAGGAAAAGGAGTATGTCAAGGCTGTATATTGTCACCCTGCTTATTTAACTTCTATGCAGAGTACATCATGAGAAACGCTGGGCTGCAAGAAGCACAAGCTGGAATCAAGATTGCCAGGAGAAATATCAATAACCTCAGATGTGCAGACGATACCACCCTTACGGCAGAAAGTGAAGAGGAACTAAATAGCCTCTTTATGAAAGTGAAGGAGGAGAGTGAAAAAGTTGGCTTAAAGCTTCAACATTCAGAAAACTAAGATCATGGCATCTGGTCCCATCACTTCATGGGAAATAGATGGGGAGACAGTGGATACAGTGTCAGACTTTATTTTGGGGGGCTCCAAAATTACTGCAGATGGTGATTGCAGCCATGAAATTAAAAGATGCTTACTCCTTGGAAGGAAAGTTATGACCAACCTAGATAGCATATTTAAAAGCAGAGACCTTACTTTGCCAACAAAGTTCTGTCTAGTCAAGGGTATGGTTTTCCAGTGGTCACGTATGGATGTGAGAGTTGGACTATGAAGAAAGTTGAGTGCCGAAGAATTGATACTTTTGAACTGTGGTGTTGGAGAAGACTCTTGAGAGTCCCTTGGACTGCAAGGAGATCCAACCAGTCCATCCTAAAGGAGATCAGTCCTGGGTGTTCATTGGAAGGACTGATGCTGAAGCTGAAACTCCAATACTTTGGCCACGTGATGTGAAGAGCTAACTCACTGGAAAAGACCCTGATGCTGGGAAGGATTGGGGGCAGGAGGAGAAGGGGATGACAGAGGACAAGATGGTTGGATGGCATCACCGACTCGATGGACATGAGTTTGAGTAAACTCCGGGAGTTGGTGATGGACAGGGAGGCCTGGCATGCTGCGATTCATGGGGTCGCAGAGTTGGACACGACTGAGCGAATGAACTGAACTGAGAGGCTGAAGGGTGAGCAGAAACTGGATAAGCACAGAAATGATGGGAAATATGGTAAATACAGGATATGGCTGGCAAGAACTCAGGATGATTTGTTGAGGCAGTACTATGGGAAATGAACTCATGAGTCAGTATCACCCTGCTTCTCAATCCCAGCTTCAGAACCAGGAATGTGGTGGCCACGTCAGTGAGGGATCCTATCTGATCGCCAGTGATATGTCCTCTTCACTCATCTGTTTGCTCCCTCAACAGATGTCGATTTCCAGAATGTGCTGGTCCTTGTACTGATAGGGACTGTGTAGAAGCAGTCCAGTGAAAATGAGGTCGTTAGCATGAGTCCTAATCCAATAAGACTGGTATCCTTATGAAAAGGGGAAATTTGGGCACAAAGGCACACATAGAGGGAAGAGAATGTGAAAACCATGAAAATACACAGGGAGAAGATGGCGGCCAACCAGCCAAGGGGATAGATCTAGAATGGATCTTCTCCTCACTGCCCTTGAAAGGACTCCTCTCTGCTGACACTTTGATCTTGAACTTCTGGCCTCCAGAACTGGGAGACAATAAATTTCTGTTCTTTTAGCCATGCAGCTTGTTTTTGTTTGTAATGGCAGCCCTTAGGAGGCTATATCTAAAAGACATTAATGGTGCTTATTTTAAATTTTGAGAAAGCCAGCATAGCTGTGGTACAGATGCCACAGTGACACGAGGCTCTAACTTGTAAGCCTTTTCTGAGTCTTTTCTTGTGAGACCTTTCCTGGGTCTCTGCCTGGGATGTCCTAGTTCTCCTCTTCTCAGAGATCTCCTCTTCTTCAAAATCCAGCTCAGGCAATCGTGTGCACTAGGAGACTTTCCTGGATGCCTTCATATCCCGTAAGCAAATCCCTTCCTCAATACCAGATTCTATCAATATATTATATATTCTGTTTATATGTTTTCTCAGTTCAAGAACTTATTGAGGTCCTGTCTCTTCATCAAGTTTGTACTTCCAACAGGAGATCTGCTAACACACTAGGCACTTAATAAAAATGTGCTATAGAAGCATAACTATGAATGGACCATTAGAGACCTCCATTACCACAAGCCAAGCTACAGCTAGACTCCAAAAATTATAAAATAATAACTAGGACAGGATAAGTAAGCATATAGTCTCTCCACAAATTCCTGAACAACAAAAATATGAAGACACCATCTAAACCATAACAGAGGTGGATCAAGAATACACAGAAAGAGTGCTTCTTGATTTTGAGTTAAAAGTCATATTGTATAAGCAGCTACCCATTGCAGCTGCTTCCCACTTGAAATAGGAAGGTGAAGATTTCTAAGCAGCCAAGTAACCACCCCTCTACTGCACACCATCCGAAGGCAGTCAGACATCAGGTTTCCTTCCCAGTTCCTCCCGCCAGCTACCCCTCAGAAACTAAAATGCAATAAAATAATTGCTCCCTTGGGAGAGTGATTTTTACAAATAAAATGCAGTAAAGAAGAACAGAGACAGAAAGAGCATATGGTGGAGTCTGTCATATTCACCTAATTTATCTGTTTAGAATGCCAGATAACCAGGCAGTTGTGGTAAAAGCAATGCCTAGGTCAATGTCACAGAGCTAAAATAGATCCTGGGATTTCAGACAGACATTTGTCTAAGGTGATACCAAGGAGTCATGCCTTGGATATTCCAAAAAGTAGAAGTGGAAACTTTGACTTGCTTTTGACAACTATGGAAAAGATGCCACTCCTATAATTACCTTACAAAATTATATATATATATATATATAGTGTGTGTGTGTGTGTGTAGTAAGAGCTCTGAGTAGACTAAAGTAAGAGGGGCAGAGGGGCTCTCCTGCTGACCTTGAAGCAGCAAATTCTCGTGCTTTGAACTGTGGAGAAAGTCGTATGGGCAAGGAGCTCTGAGCAGGGCCTGGGGTGGGGTAGCGGTTACTAGGAGCAGGGGAGGCCTAGCACTTAAGGGATGCCTCTCGCCTCTGGTTAGTAATAAGACAGGGCTCTTTGCTATGTGCCTGAACTGACTTGGAAGTTAATTCAGATTCTTCCCTACTCAAGCTTCCAGAAGAGAACAGAGCCCAGCCATCAATTTGATTGCAACCCTGTGAGACCCTGAACAGAAAATCCAGTAAAGCCATGCCCAGAATCATAAAAATTTGATTGTGAAATAATAAGTGTATTTGAACCCCTAATTTGGTGGTAGGTTTCTATGTAGCCAAAGAAACTTCTCTGTCACAGTATGTGTCAACCCATTTTTAAGCCATAGATCTGAGAAGGCACCCAAGTTGCTGAGAGGGATCAAGTCTAATCACGATGCTTTTGTAAGCATAGTACTGAGAACCTAAAGAACATTCTTCATTCTAACTGAGGGAACAAAACAAATCGTAAAATCCTTATCAGTCCTTTAGGAAATGATTCAGAACAAAGGAAGGGGACTGGGGAAAAAGCAGATCTCTGAGGATAATTTTCTGTAACATCAGGACAATAAAGCTCAAGCAACTTGTCAGCAGTCCTAAATACAATTTAAAAACAAAATGTCCTTTATAAAATGGAGCAGAAATCAAGGCAGAGATAGGAAATCAGGGGAGACAGAGAAAACAAGAAAGGATTGCAGGGAAAGCAAGCGTGCAAACACATTAATAACAGCCACATCACAGCAGTAAAGAGAACAAATCCTTTCATTTAGCACACATTTATGGAGTATCTCCCATATATTAGGTGCTAGGAAAACACAGAAAACTGAACTGAGAAGGCCCTTGCATTCATGGAGTTCACTTTCTAAAGTGAAAGATAGCAATAAGTAATTAAGTCAATAGATGAAATAATGGTGCTTATAAAGAAAAATATATCTGCAATAGAGAATGATGGGGAGGGTCTACTTTCCATAGGATATTTGGGGAGGAGTTATTTAAAGATGAAAGGAGCCAGTCATACGTCGAGCCTAGAAAAGAATGTTACAGATAGAAGGGAGAAAGAGACAATCAAATGGTAGTAGTTGAATCTTCAGTATAGCACTATCAATCATTAATAAAACATCTAGGAGAAGAACAGCAAGGAAACAGAATAGTTAAACAACACAATAAACCAAACTTCAACAATTTCCAAATATGTGGGAATTAAGCAACACATTCTTAAACAACCAGGGGATCAATGAGAAACTCTCAAGGAAAATTAGAACATAATTTTAGATGAATTAAAATGAAAATGCATATAAAAACTTATAGGATATAGCTAAAGTAATGCATACAGGGAAACGTATGCATTTCCCCTGCAATATGTAAGGTAAACTCCTACAACATGTGTTTGTATACCCCTACACGAAGAGTCGGACACGACTGAGCGACTTCACTTTTATTTTTCACTTTCATGCATTGGAGAAGGAAATGGCAACCCACTCCAGTGTTCTTACCTGGAGAATCCCAGGGATGGCGGAGCCTGGTGGCTGCCATTTATGGGGTTGCACAGAGTCGGACACCACTGAAGCGACTTAGCAGTAGCACAATAAAAAAGATGAAAGATCTTGAATGAATCTTGAATGAATTTTGAATGAATTTTCCACCTTAAGAGACTGAAAGAGAGCAAGCTATACCAAAGGAAACATGAAAAAAGAAATATTTTTATTTTCATAAATATTTTTATATGGATATAAATGAAGTGGGAATAGAAAATCAGTAGGGAAAATTAATAGTATCAAAAGTTGGTTCTTTGGAAATATCAACAATACTGACAAACCTTAGCTAGATTGATTAGGAAAAAGGGGAAAGATTCAAATTACTCAAATTAGGAATGAAAGAGGGGGTATAACTTCCAACTTTACAGAAATAAGAGGAATTATAGGGAAATACTATGAACACTATATATAAATACATTAAATAACCTAATGAGGTAGAGAAATTCCCAAGAAGAAACAAATGACTCAATAAAAAAGCAAAAATATCTGAATAGGCCAAAGTGAGTTCAAGATTAAATCAGTGATTAAATTAGTAATTTTTAAAGTCTCCAGAAAGGAAGCCTTGTACCTTATGACTTGCCTTGATTCTAAAACTAGGCAAAGACATTACAAAGTCAATGCACCCTATTAATATAGACATAAAAATCCTCAACAAAATCTCGGCCATCCAAGTCTAGCAACATATAATGGATTATACATCATGGCCAAGCAGGATTATCCAAGGAATGCAAAACTGGTTTAAATTAAAAAATAATAATAATAAATAAATAAATGTATCAGCATGTCGATAAAAAAGACAAAGCCACAAGATGATCCCAATAAAATGAAAATATCCGACAAAATCCACACATGTTCATGATAAAAAGAAACAGAAAGTTAGGAATAGAAAAATTACTAAGCCTCATATGAGCATATAGAAAAACCTCCAGATAATAGGTAGGATAGAATTATTTTCCCCTATGACCAAGGAGGAAAACAACAAGATAAGAACGTCTGCTTCACTCCCATTCAACACTGTACTGCAGATTCTCGCAGAGCAGTTAGGAAAGAGAACAAAATAAATGGCATCCAGATTAGAAATGAAAACTTGAAAACCTCTCTATTCTCAGGTGATGTATTCTTATATGTAACATTCTAAGGAACCCAAATACATACACACACTCACTTGTGTGTGAGCACACACAGGCACATGTGCACACACACACCACAGTATTAGAACTAGCAAAGCCACGGGACACAAGGCCCATATTCCAAAAAAGGTAATGTATTTCTAAATGCTGTCATTCAGCATTCAGACTAAATAAATAAAGCAATTCCTTACATTATCATAAAAATGTGAATAAATTTAACCATATAAGTTTGACTTATACATGGAAAACTACTAAACATTGCTAAAAGAAATAGAAGAAAAACATAAGTGAGCAGTAACATACATGGATGCGCTTGAAGATGTTATGCTAAGTGAAAGTAGCTAGTCACAAGAATACACACTCCATAATCCCAGACTCTTATCTATATAGAATATCCAGAATAGGCAAGTGAAAGAGACAAAAAGCTTACTATTGTTGCCAGAGGCTAGGGACAGGGGTGATAACAAGTAATTGCTAATGGATATAGAGCTTCTTTGGGGGTAATGATAATGTTCTAAAATGAATGTCATAGCTCCACAACTACATGAGTATACTAAAAAAAATGAATTGTACAATTTAGAACAGATGAACTTTTAAAATGAATAATATCTCAATAAAATTGTTGCTTTTAAAATGTGCTTTGGACTTTTATTTTTTTAAAGCTGAAGAGGCTATATTACATCAAAGTTTATTTCAGTAAAGAGAATATGAAATTGCGATTTCACATTTTCAGGCATGAAAATATGATTTCATTGTATAAGCTGTCAGTTCATCTAGAGGACCTAACATGTTTAAATGATTATGTACTATCTTAATCTGTTGGACTGCTGTAACAAAATGCAATGACTGGTTAGCTTATAAACAATAGAAATTTATTCCTCACCATTCTGCAGTCTAGAAGTCCAGGATAAAGGCACCTACAGATTCTCTGCCTGGTGAGAACCTACTTCCTGATGCATAGACAGCTTCATGTGTGTGTCTTTATGTGGCAGAAGGGTCGGGAGACTTCTTTGGTGTCTCCTTTATAACAACACTAATCCCACTCATAAGGGCTCTGTCCTCAAAACCTAAAGTTCTACCTCCAAATATTATCACATTGAGAATTAGGCTTCAACATATTAATTTGAGGGGGACACAGACATTCAGACCATAGCATATCCTTAAGAAGAGATCTTCAGCATACAGGAGGCAAAACTGATAGCATGCCAGAGAAAAAGACATCTATAGCCATTGTCAGAGATTATAGCACTTCTCTCTCAATAATTTATAGAACAAGTAAATAAAACATCAGTAGTACCACAGATTTGAATAACACAATCAACCACATAGACTTCATTGATATTTATAGAACACTCTGCCACAGAGCACAGAATATACATTCTTTTCAAGCACACAGTGGAACAATTGTCAAGATATACTGCACTCTGCAATGTAAAACAAGTTTCAACGAATTTTAAAAGATTTAAATCATATAGCGTATGTTATCTGGCCAAAATAGAATTAACTTAAAAATCAGTAAGATAAAGATCTCTGGAATATCCCCACATATTTAATAATAAATCATATATATTTAACTAACATATAGTTTAAAAAATTCAAAAGGAATTTGGAGAATATTTTTAGTGAAAATTAAAACACAACATACATTAATCTGCAAGTTGTCTTGAGGCATTACTTGCAGTTAAACTTATCATACTAAACGCCTGACTTAGAAAAGATGAAAGGTCTCAGTTAGTGACCTCAACCTCCACCTTAAGGAATTAGATTAAAAAAAAAAAAAAGCAAAGAAATCCAAGCAAACAGGAAAAAAATGAAATAATACTGACAAGAGTAGAAATCAATGAAATGGAACACAGAAACAATACAGAATTTAAGAAGTCAGTAATTCGCTATTTAAGAAACTCAATAGAATTGATAAACCTCTAGCCATACTAGTTAGGAAATGAAAATTTACTAAACTCAGGATTGAGAGAAGAGATACCTCTACAGATTATGCAGTTATCAAAAGGGTAACAAATGTTTTGTTGTTGTTGTTAAGTTTTGTGGCAAAAAACTGACAAATGTGATGAAATGGAAAATTTCCTTTAAAGACACAAATGATCAAAGTTCACTCAAGAAGAAATTGATTAATTGGAATAAAATTCTATCAAACAGTTAAGAAAGAAAGAATATCGATCCTAGAAAAATTCTTCTGAAAAACTGAGAAAGCAGAAATTAATCCCGTTATTCTATGAGACCAGAATGCTCTGCTATCAAAATATAATAGAGACATTACAAGAAAACTATCGACTACCGCTCATTAATGCAGATGCAAATGTTTTAAGAATTTTTTTTGGCAAAAGGACTATACCAGTATATTAAAACTATAATATATCAAGACTAATTGGGATTTAGCCTAGGAATTGGGATTTAGCCTAGGAATACAAGACTGATTTATATTAGAAAATCAATCTATGTAACTTGCTATATTACCAAGCAAAAATGAAAAATCACACAATCAACTCAAAAGGTGCAGGAAAACATTTGACAAAATTGAACGTGCAGCCCTATTGAAAGACATCAGTAAATTAAGAATGCAAGGGAGCTTTCTTCATGACAGAATACATCTGCAAAAACCTGCAGTTAACATCATATTCAACATGAAGTACTGAACATGTTCCTCCAGGATCAGAAAGAAGTTAAGAATATCCACTCACCCCACCTTTATCCAATATTTTACTGATGGTTCTAGGCAGTTCAATAAGGCAAGAAAAATGAATTAAAAACACTAATATTGGAAAGTAAGAATTGAATGTCTTTATTTGTAGGCAACATAATCTTTTACATTGAAAATCCAATAGAATCTACCAAAAAGCTAACAGAACTATTTTTCATGAGTTTAGTAAATTTCCAAGATGTAAGATTAATGAATAAAATCAGTTATAGGTCAATATCATATCCCAATGATGAAAAGTAAATCTGAACTTTAAACAAATCAGTAACATTTACAATATTAAAAATATGAAATAGTATGAGATAAGTCTGGCAAAGCATATGCAAGATCTGTGCACTGAAGTTTATAAAACAGTTCAAGGAGAAATTAAAAAGATGTAAATAGATGGAGGGATGCATCATATTCACAATTCAATAGATTTAATATTGTTAAGCAGTTAATTCTTCAAAATTTTCTGTAGAATACATGCAAGCCCAATCAAAGTCCACAAAAATTTATTTTAAACGTTGGCAAATTGATTCTAAAATTAATACAGATATAAAACAGATACAGAACAGCCAAAACAACTTTATATAAGAACCAAGTTGGAGGAATGACACTATCTGATTCTAAACTTTATTATGATGTTACAGGAAAAAGATAGTGCAACTTTGGTGTCAGGAGAGGAACATAGGTTATGATGTAGAATAGAGAGTCCTGATACGTAGCCAACTCATTTTTGACAAATGCACAAAATCAATTCATTTGGAGACTATTGTCTTTTCAAGATATGGGGTTGGACAACAGACACATGAATAAATGTTCAACATTGCTAATTATTAGGGAAATGCAGATCAAAGCTGCAATTAAGTATCACCTAACTTATCACCTAAAAGTCAGAATGTCCACTATTAAAAAATCTACAAGTAATAGCTGCTAGAAAGGATGTGAAGGGAAAAAAATGAAACCTCTTACACTGTTGGTGGGAATGTAAATTGGTGCAACCAGTATGGAAAACAGTACATAGGTTCTTTAAAAAACTAGAGTTATTATATGATCCAGCAACCTCACTCATTGGCATATAACCAGAAAAGACAAAACCTGTAATTTGGAAAGATATGTGCATCCCAGCACTCACAGCAGCACTATTTATAATAGCCAGGACATGGAAGCAAACTAAAGATCCACCAATAGATGAATGAATGGGGGCATAGATGTATAATGGAATATTACTCAGCCATAAGAAAGAATGAAACAATGCCATCTGTAGTGACATGAATGGACCTAGAAATTACGTTAAGTAAAGTAAGTCAACTTCAGCTTCTTCAGCGTTACTGGTTGGGGCACAGGCTTGGATTACCATGATATTGAATGGTTTGCCTTGGAAACGAACAGAGATCATTCTATCATTTTTGAGATTGCATCCAAGTACTGCATTTCGGACTCTTTTGTTGACCATGATGGCTACTCCATTTCTTCTAAGGGATTCCTGCCCACAGTAGTAGATATAATGGTCATCTGAGTTAAATTCACCCATTCCAGCGAACTTAGTTCGCTGATTGCTGGAATGTCGACATTCACTCTTGCCATCTCCTGTTTGACCACTTCCAATTTGCCTTGATTCATGGACCTAACATTCCAGGTTCCTATGCAATATTGCTCTTTACAACATCGGACCTTGCTTCTATCACCAGTCACATCCAAAACTGGGTAGTTTTTGCTTTGGCTTCACCCCTTCATTCATTTCTTCAGTCATTTCTCCCCTGATCTCCAGTAACCTATTGGGCAACTACCGACCTGGGGAGTTCCTCTTTCAGTATCCTATCATTTTGCCTTTTCATACTGTTCATGGGGTTCTCAAGGCAAGAATACTGAAGTGGTTTGCCATTCCCTTCTCCAGTGGACCACATTCTGTCAGACCTCTCCTCCATGACCCGACCGTCTTGGGTGGCCCCACATGACATGGCTTAGTTTCACTGAGTTAGACAAGGCTGTGGTCCTGTGATCAGACTGGCTAGTTTTCTGTGATTATGGTTTTAGTGCGTGTGCCCTCTGATGCCCTCTCGCAAACCTACCTTCTTACTTGGGTTTCCCTTACCTTGGACGTGGGGTATCTCTTCACGGCTTTTCCAGCAAAGCGCAGCCGCTGCTCCTTACCTTGGACGAAGAGTGCCTTCTGATGGCCGCCCGTGCTGACCTTGAACGTGGAGTAGTTCCTCTCAGCCCTCCTTCTGCGCAGCCATTGCTCCTGGGACGTGAGGTGGCTCCTCTCGGCCGCTGCTCCTGACCTCGGGCGTGGGGTAGCTCCTCTCGGCTGACTCCCCTGGCCTCCAGCATGGGGTAGCTCCTCTCAGCCGTTGCCCCTGGCCTCGGACGTGGGGTAGCTCCTCTCCACCACTCCTGCGCCATCAAAGCCTGGTGCTCTGGGTCACTGTCCCTGACTTTGAGCGAGGGGTAGCTTCTCACGACCACACTTCCGTGCAGTCCTATGAAGACCTACAAGACCTTTTAGAACTAACACCCCCAAAAGATGTCTTTTTCATTATAGGGGACTAGAATGCAAAAGTAGGAAGTCAAGAAACACCTGGAGTAATAGGCAAATTTGGCCTTGGAGTGCAGAATGAAGCAGGACAAAGGCTAATAGAGTTTTGCCAAGAGAACACACTGGTCATAGCAAACACCCTCTTCCAACAACACAAGAGAAGACTCTACACATGAACATCACCAGATGGTCAACACTGAAATCAGACTGATTATATTCTTTGCAGCCAAAGATGGAGAAGCTCTATACAGTCAGCAAAAACAAGATTGGGAACTGACTGTGGCTCAGATCTTGAACTCCTTATTGCCAAATTCAGACTTAAACTGAAGAAAGTAGGGAAAACCACTAGACCATTCAGGTATGACCTAAATCAAATTCCTTATGACTACACAGTGGAAGTGAGAAATAGATTTAAGGGACTAGATCTGATAGACAGAGTGCCTGATGAACTATGGGCAGAGGTTCATGACATTCACAGGAAACAGGGATCAAGACCATTCCCATGGAAAAGAAACGCAAAAAGGCAAAATGGTTGTCTGAGGAGGCCTTACAAATAGCTGTGAAAAGAAGAGAAGCAAAAAACAAAGGAGAAAAGGAAGGATATTCCTATTTGAATGCAGAGTTCCAAAGAATAGCAAGCAGAGATAAGAAAGCCTTCCTCAGCAATCAATGCAAAGAAATAGAGGAAAACAACAGAATGGGAAAGACTAGAGATTTCTTCAAGAAAATTAGAGATACCAAGGGAACACTTCATGCAAAGATGGGTTCGATAAAGGATAGAAAGGGTATGGACCTAACAGAAGCAGAAGATATTAAGAAGAGGTGGCAAGAATACACAGAAGGACTGTACAAAAAAGATCTTCACGACTCAGATAATCATGATGGTGTGATCACTCACCTAGAGCCAGACATCCTGGAATGTGAAGTCAGGTGGGCCTTAGGAAGCATCACTACAAACAAAGCTAGTGGATGTGATGGAATTCCAGTTGAGCTATTTCAAATCCTGAAAGATGATGCTGTGAAAGTGCTGCACTCAATATGTCTGCAAATTTGGAAAACTCAGCAGTGGCCACAGGATTGGAAAAGGTCAGTTTCATTCCAATCCCAAAAAAAGGCAATGCCAAAGAATGCTCAAACTACCAACAATTGCATTCATCTCACACACTAGTAAAGTAATGCTTAAAATTCTCCAAGCCAGGCTTCAGCAATATGTGAACCATGAACTTTTGAACAAGCTGGTTTTTGAAAAGGCAGAGGAACCAGAGATCAAATTGCCAACATCCACTGGATTATTGAAAAAGCAACAAAGTTCCAGAAAAACATCTATTTCTGCTTTCTTGACTATGCCAAAGCCTTTGACTGTGTGGATCACGATAAACTGTGGAAAATTCTGAAAGAGATGGGACTACCAGACCACCTGACCTATAAGCAGATCAGGAAGCAACAGTTAGAACTGGACATGGAACAACAGACTGGTTCCAAATAGGAAAAGGAGTACGTCAAGGCTGTATATTGTCACCCTGCTTATTTAACTTATATGCAGAGTACATCATGAGAAATGCTGGGCTGCAAGAAGCACAAGCTGGAATCAAGA
Organism: Cervus canadensis; assembly: GCF_019320065.1. Taxonomy (NCBI): domain Eukaryota; kingdom Metazoa; phylum Chordata; class Mammalia; order Artiodactyla; family Cervidae; genus Cervus; species Cervus canadensis. The sequence goes on along the minus strand of NC_057402.1, from coordinate 65,277,429 downwards.
TTGCCAGGAGAAATATCAATAACCTCAGATGTGCAGATGACACCACCCTTATGGCAGAAAGTGAAGAGGAACTAAAACGTCTCTTGATGACAGTGAAAGGGGAGAGTGAAAAAGTTGTCTTCAAGCTCAACATTCAGAAAACTAAGATCATGGCATCTGGTTCCATCACTTCATGGGAAATAGATGGGGAAACAGTGGAAATAGTGTCAGACTTTATTTTTGGGGGCTCCAAAATCACTGCAGATGGTGATTGCAGCCATGGATTAAAAGATGCTTACTCCTTGGAAGGAAAGTTATAACCAACCTAGATAGCATATTAAAAAGCAGAGACTACTTTGCCAACTAAGGTCTGTCTAGTCAAGGCTATGGTTTTTCCAGTGGTCATGTATGGATGTGAGAGTTGGACTGTGAAGAAAGCCGAGTGCAGAAGAATTGATGCTTTTGAACTATGGTGTTGGAGAAGACTCTTGAAGAGTTGCTTGGACTGCAAGGAGACTCAACCAGTCCATCCTGAAGGAGATAAGTCCTGGGTGTTCATTGGAAGGACTGATGCTGAAGCTGAAACTCCAATACTTTGGCCACCTCATGCAAAGAGCTGACTCATTGGAAAAGACCCTGATGCTGGGAGGGATTGGGGGCAGGAGGAGAGGGGACAACCAAGGATGAGATGGCTGGATGGCATCACCAACTCGATGGACATGAGTTTGAGTAAACTCCAGGAGTTGGTGATGGACAGGGAGGCCTGGCGTGCTGCGATTCATGGGGTTGCAAAGAGTCATACACAACTGATCAACTGAACTGAACTGAAAGTAAATCAAAGACAAATATCATATGATATCATTTATATGTGGGATCTAAAAAATGATACAAATTAACTTATCTGCAAGACAAAAAAAGACTCACAGACATAGAAAAGAAACTTATGGTTACCAAAAGGAAAAGGGGGAGGGATAAATTAGGAGTTTGGGATTAGCAGATACACACTACTATATGTAAAATAGATAAAAAGAAAGGACCTACTATATAACACAGGGAACTATATTCAATATCTTATAATAACCTATAATGGAAAAGTATTTGGAAAAAAGCTTATATATATATATATATATATACACACATGTATGTATAACTGAATCACTTTGCTATACATCTGAAACTGACACAATATTGTAAATTAATTATTTTTCAATTTAAAAAAAAGATATGGGGCTGGAACAATTTGATGTCCTTGTGAAAATAAATTTTACGAGATCTATATCTTACACCATGTAGAACAATTAACTCAGAATGGATCATAGGACTACATTTAGCTATAAAATGTCTAGGAAAAAATAAGAGATAGAAATTCCCTGGTGGTTCATTGATTAAGACTCCATCTGCCAAACAGTAAAAACTACTAAAGGGGAAATTGACAGTAACAAAATAATAATGGGGAACTTAACACCCCTCTCATACCAATGGACAGATCATTCAGACAGAAAATTTACAAGGAAACACAAGCTTTAAATGATACATTGGACTAGCTGGACCTAATGTATATCTCTGCGACATTTCATCCCAAAACAGCAGATTTCACATTTTTCTCAAGTGCACATGGAATATTCTCCAGGATAGATCACATCTTGGTCATAAATTTAGCCTTGGTAAGTTTAAAAAAGGCTTCCCTGGTGGCCTGGAGGTTAAAGCGTCTGCCTGCAATGTGGGAGACCTGGGTTCGATCCCTGGGTTGGGAAGATCCCCTGGATAAGGAAATGGCACCCCACTCCAGTACTCTTGCCTGGAGAATCCCATGGACGGAGGAGCCTAGTGGGCTACAGTCCATGGGGCCGCTAAGAGTCAGACACAGCTGAGCGACTTCACTCACTCTCTTACTCAAGTTTAAAAAAGTTGAAACATCTTAAAAAACATCCTAAACATCTTTTCTAACCACAACACTATAAGCTAAGAACTACAGGGGGGAGAAAAAACATAAAAAACACAATCACATGGAAGTTAAACAATACACTTCTGAACAACCAAGAGGTAGCTGAAGAAATTAAAGAGGTAATCAAAAACTACCTAGAGGCAATGACAATGAAAACATGACAACTCAAAACCCATGGGATGCAGGAAAAGCAGGGCTAAGAGGGACATTTATAGCAATACAAACCTACCCTAAGAAACAAGAGCAACATCAAATAAACAGCCTAACCCTAGACCTAGAGCAATTATGAAAAGAACAACAACAACAAAAAAAAATAAAAACCAAAGATGGTAAAAGGAAAAAAAAAATCATAAATATCGGGGCAGAAATAAATGAGACAGTATCAAAGATCAATAAAACTAAAAGTTGGTTCTTTAAGAAGATAAACAAAATTGACAAACCAATAGGGTTTGGTTTGGGAGAGAAGGAAGAAGACTCAAATCAATAAAATTAGAAATTAAAGAGGAGAAGTTACAACAGACAATGCAGAAATATAAAAGATCATAAGAGACTACTATGAGCAACTATACACCAATAAAATGGACAACCTTGAAGAAATGGACAAGTTCTTAGTAAGGTATAATCTTCTAAAACTTAACCAGGAAGCAACAGAAAACATGAACAGACCAATCATAAGCATGGAAATCAAAACTACAATAAAAAAAAATCTTCCAGCAAACCAAAGTCCAGAACCATATGGCTCCACAAGCAAATTCTATGAAAAGTTTAGAGAAGAGCTAAGATTTACCCTGATCAAACCATTCCAGAAAATTGCAGAGGAAAGAAAACTCCCAAATTCATTCTACGAGGTCATCATCACCCTGATGCCAAAGCCAGACAAAGATTCCAGAGAAAAAGAAAACTACAGGCCAATATCACTGATGAACATAGATGCAAAAATCCTCAACAAAATTCTAGCAAACAGAATCCAGCAACACATTAAAAGGATTATACATCATGATCAAGTGGGCTTTATTTCAGTGATGTCAAAATTATTCAATCTATGCAAATCAATGTGATACACCATATTATGGGTTGAAAGATAAAAACAATATGAGCATCTCAATAGACACAGAGAAAGCTTTCAAGAAAAGTCAACACCCATGTGTGATAAAAACTCTCCTTTAGGCATAGAAACAACATACCTCAACAATATAAAGACCATGTATGACAACTCCACAGCAAATATTATTCTCAATGGTGAAAAACTGAAAGTATTCCTCTAAATTCAGGAACAAGACAAGGTGTCCACCCTCACCACTATTATTCAACATAGTTTTGGAAGTCCTAGCCATAGCAATCAGAGAAGAAAAAGAAAATAAAAGGAATCCAAATTGGGAAAAAAAGTAAAACTCTCACTGTTTGCAGATGACATGATACTATACAAAGAAAACCCTAAAGATGCCACCAGAAAATTACTACAGCTAATCAAAAAATATAGTAAAGTTGCCAGATATAAAATTAATACACAGATGCCTTTTACGTTCCTATACACTAACGGTGAAAAATCAGAGAGAGAAATTAAGGAAGCAATCCCATTCACCATTGCAATGAAATGAATAAAATACCCAGGAATAAGCCTACGTAAAGAGACAAAAGACCTGTATGCATAAAACTATAAGAATCTGATAGAATTTTGGATTGGAAGAATCAACATTGTGAAAATGATTATGCTACCCAAATCAACCTACAGTTTCAGTACAATCACTATAAAACTACCAATGGTATTTTTCCCTGAAGCTCAAACAGTAAAGAATCTGCCTACAATGCAGGAGACCAGGGTTCAATTCCTGGGTTGGGAAGATCCTCTGGAGAAGGGAATGGCAAGCCACTCCAGTATTCTTGCCTGAAAAATCCCATGGACAGAGGAGCCTGTCAGGCTACAGTCTGTGGGTTTGCAAAGAGCTGGACACGACTGAGTGACTAACAGACACAGAAAAAAAAAATTCACAATTTGTATGGAAACACAAAAGACCCCGAATGGCCAAAACAATCTTGAGAAAGAAAAACAGCTGGAGGAATCACCCTTCCTGACTTCAGACTATACTATAATGATACAGTCATCTAGACAGCATGGTACTTGCACAAAAACAGAAATATAGAGCAATGGAAAAAAATAGAAAGCCCAGAGATAAACCCATGCACCCATGGCCACTTTATCTTTGACAAAGGAGGCAAGAAGACACAGTGGAGAAAAGACAGCCTATTCAATAAGAGATGCTGGGAAGACTGGACAGCTACAGATAAAAGAATGAAACCAGAACACCTCCTAACACCATATACAAAAATAAACTCAAAATGAATTAAAGACTTAAATGTAAGGCCAGAAACTATAAAACTCTCAGAGGAAAATACAGACAGTACACTCCTTGACATAAATCACAGCAAGATCCTCTATGAAGCACTTCACAGAGTAATGGAAATAAGAATAAAAAACAAATGAGACCTAATTAAACTTAAAAGCCTTTGGACAGCAAAGGAAACTATAAATAAGGTGAAAAGATAACCCTCAGAATGGGAAAAAATAATAGCAAATGAAACAACTGATGCACTGATCCCCCAAATATATAAGCAGCTTATGCAGCTCAATACCAGGAAAAACAAACAACCCAAACAAAAAGTCGGCAGAAGACATAAACTGACATTTCTCCAAAGAAGACATACAGATGGCTAATAAACACACGAAAAGATGCTCAGCATGTCTCATCATTAGAGAAATGCAAATCAAAGCTACAGTGAGGTATCACCGCACACCCGTCAGAATGGCCCTCATCAAAATTTCCACAAATAATAGATGCTATAGAGGGTGTGGAGAAAAGGGACCCCTCTAGCACTGTGAAAATGTAGATCAATGTAGCCACTATGGAGAATGATAAGAAGAGTCCTTCAGAAACTAGGGATAAAACTACCTTTTGCTGTGCTTGTTGTGTTTATAGTCACTCAGTCGAGTTCATGTCTGACTCTGTGACTCTATGGACTGGAGCCTGCTGGGCACCTCTGTCCAAAGGGATTCTCCAGGCAAGAATACTGAAATAGATTGCCATGCCCTCCTCCAGAGGATCTTCCAACCCAGGGATTAAACCCATGGCTCCCATATTGCACATGTATTCTTTACTGTCTGAGCTATCAGGGAAGCCCAAGAATACTGCAGTGGGTAGCCTATCCCTTCTCCAGGGAATCTTCCTGACCCAGGAATCGAACCAGGATCTCCTGCATTGCAGGTGAATTCTTTACCAGCTGAGCTACCAGGGAAGCCCAATCCCATTACTGGGTATATACCCGGAGGAAACCATTACTGAAAAACATATATGTATCTCAGTGTTCATTACAGTACTGTTTACATTAGCTAGGATATGGAAGCAACCTAGATGTCCACTGACAGACAAATAGGTAAAGAAGTTGTGGTACATATATATAATTGAAGATTACTTAGCCATGAAAAGAAACATATTTGCTTCAGTTCTAAGGAGGTGGATGAACCTAGAGCTTATAAACAAAGTGAAGTCGGAGAGAGAAAAACAAATATCATATATTAACACGTATATATATGGACTCTAGAAAGATGATACTGATGAACCTATTTGCAAGGGCAGCAGTGGAGATGCAGACATAGAGAACAGATTTGTGAACACAGCGTGGGAAGGAGAGGGTGGGACAAATAGAGAGTAGCATTGAATCAAATACATTACCATCTGTAAAATAGATAGCCAGTGGGAATTGGCTGTATGATGCAGGGAGCTCAAATCTGGGGCTTTGTGATAAGCTAGAGGGTCAGGATGGGGTGGGAGGTGGGAGGGAGGAGACACAGGTATGCCTGTGGATGATCCATGCTGATGTATGGCGGAAACCAATGCAGTACTGTAAAGCAATTAATCTCCAATTAAAAATAGATCAATTGAAGAAAAGAATCCACCTGCCAATGTAGGGGACACAAGTTTGATCCCTGGTCCAGGAATATTCCACTTGCTGCGGGGTTACTAAAATGTGTATGCCACAGATACTGACCCTGTGCCCGAGAGCCTATGAGCCCCTACTACTGAGCCCAGGAGTAACAATAACCAAAGGCCATGCACCCTAGGGCCCACACACTGCAACAGGGAAAACCACCCCAATGAGAAGCCCATGCTCTGAAACTTGAAACTTGAAGCCCCCGTTCACTGCAACCAGAGAAAACCCTTGTGCAGCAATGAAGATCCAGTGCAGCCAAAAAAAAAAACCCCAATATTTAATTAATTAAAAAGACAAAATCTTAAAAAAAACAACAGAAAACATTTGTTAAAGTTGAGCAAAGATATCTTTGATATGATATCAAAAGAATGACTCATAAAATTTTATAATTTAATTTCATAAAAATTAATAACATGCTCTTTTGAAAGACATAACTGAACGAAAGATTAGTTGTAGAATGGGGGGTAAAAATTTGCAAACTCATACTATTAAAGACTTGTATCCAGAATATATAAAGAGTTTTCAAATCTTGATAATAAGGAGACCACATTTTTAAATGGGCACATTTGAAAAGATATTTGATGACAAATAAGAAAAGTTACTCAATAGCAGTAGTTGTTAGATACATAATAATTGAAACTTCAGTGAGAAATCACCATTATATTTATTAGATTGGCTAAAATCGGCCATTTCAAGATTTGGCAATGATGTGAAGAATTGGTAACTTCAACACTGAGGAGAAGGTAGAATGGTGGAATTTGTTTGCAAAAACAGTTTGGCAAGTTCTTAATATGCTCAACACTGATTTATCATTTGACTCAGCAATTTCACTTTCTTGATTTCCTGAGATAAATTAAGTGTATGTTCATAAAGGCCTGCATCTATTGTCAAAAACTGAAAATGACTCAAATGTTCATCAATAGATGAACAGACAAACAAATGTGGTATATCCATAAAATAAATGGTGGTTATTTTTAAGTCATGAGACTCTTTGTGACCCCATGGACTTCAGAATGCAAGACTTCTCTGTCTTCCGCTAGCTGCTGGAGTTTGCTGAGATTCATGTCAACTGAGTCGGTGATGCTATCTAAGCATCTCATCCTCTGTGGCCATCTTCTCCTTTTGGGTTCAATCTTATCCAGCATCAGGGTCTTTTCCAATTTGTCAGCTCTTTGTAACATGTGGCCAAAGTATTGGAAATTCAACTTCAGTATCTGTCCTTCTAATAAATATTCAGGGTTGATTTCTTTAAGATTGATGGGTTTCATCTCCTTGTAGTCCAAGGAACTCTTGAGGGTCTTCTCCAGCACTGCAGTTCAAAAGCATCAATTTTTGGTGCTCAGCCTTCCCTGTGATCCAACTATCACACTGATACATGACTACTGCAAAAACCATAGCTTTGGCTATATGGAATTTTGTCACCAAAGTTATGTTTCTGCTTTTAAATATGCTGTCTAGGTTTATCTTAGCTCTTCTTCCAAGAAGCAAGTGTCTTTCAATCGCATGGCTGCAGTCACCATCTGCGGTGACTTTGGAGCCCATGTAAAGAAAATCTGCCACTGCTTCCACTTTTTCCCTATTTGCCATGAAGTGATAGGAGTAGATGTCATGATCTCTGTTTTGTTTTCTGTTTAATGCTGAGTTTCAAGCCAGCTTTTTCACTCTCCTCTTTCACCCTCATCAAGAGGCTCTTTAGTTCTTCTTCACTTTCTGCCATTGCTATTGCTTTTGTTGTTGTTTAGTTGCTAAGTCCTATCCACCTCTTTTTCTACCCCATGGACTGTAGCCCACCAGACTCCTCTGTCCATGGGATTCCTCAGGCAAGAATACTGAAGTTGGTTGTCATTTCTTTCTCCAGGGGATCTTCCTGACCCAGAGATCAAACCCGGTTCTCCTGCATTGGCAGGAAAATTCTTTACCACTGAGCCACCAGGGAAACCCAAAAGGCACCCCTATAGCAGAGGAGTGGTATAATTTTCATATCTGAGGTTATTTATATTTTTCCTAGCAACTGTGATTCCAGCTTGTTCCAGATTCATCTAGCCCAGCATTTTGCATGTTGTACTCTTCATATAAGTTAAATAAGCAAGGTGACAATGTAGAGCCTTGTCATCCTCCTTTCACAATTTTGAACCAGTCAGTTGTTCCATGCCTGGTTCTAACTGATGCTTCTCAGGAGACAAGTAAGTGGTCTGGTCCTCCCATCTCTTTAAGAATTTTCCACAGTTTATTGTGAGCCAAACAGTCAAAGGCTTTAGTATAGTTGATGAAGCAGAACTAGATGTTTTTCTGAAACTCCCTTGCTTTCTCCATAATCCAACAAATGTTGACAATTTGATCTCTGGATCCTCTGCCTTTTCTAAGCTCAGTTGGTACATCTGGAAGTTCTTGGTTCATGTACTGCTGAAGCGTAGCTTGAAGGATTATGAGCATAACCTCGCTAGCATGTGAGATGAGTGCAGTTGTATAGCAGTTTGAACATTCTTTGGCAATGCCTTTCTTTATGATTGGAATGAAAACCAACCTTTTCCAATCCTGTGGCCATAATATAAAACAAAATGAACATTTGGCACACAATGTGGATAGATCAAAATTATTATTCTGACTGAATGAACTGAGACAAAAAAAAATATTAACAGCTCCTGCTATAAGATTTCATTTACAGAAAATTTGAGAAAATATGAACTAACCTATAGTAAGAACTGATGCTTGTACCAGGGATGGAGTGTGGGAGCGGCAAGAAGAGAGGGAATTCAAAAGAGCATGAGAAATCCTTTGCAGGTCATGGATATTTTCACTGTCTTTATAATACAATGGTTCCACAAATATATTTGCATGTCAAAAATTAACAAATAGTACACTCTAAATAGATGCAATTTATTGTCACTTATTTCTCAGTAAAGTTGCTTAAATATAACAAGATTAGACATAAATATATAAAACATCTTTTCTTATTAGAAATCATTTGTACTATATGGCACCGCTTAACATGATATGCCGTGGAAAATATGACTAGGATATAAACGTCAAGATTCAAAGTGAATAGGATAAACGTGAGATTATAGGGGAACTATTTGCTTGCTTTTATTGTTATAAAATACAATTATTTACAATGAAAATCCATGACTTTCCTAATGTGAAAAAATTAATAAAATATTCTTTTCCTCCACCTTCGACAATAAACGTGTGGGATTTTGTTGCCAGTCACGGAGGGGTTTCACTACTGAAAGGCCATGGAAGGTGAAGATACAGGGTCAGGAAGACGAGGGCTGGGTTCAGCCCGAAGCTGGGAGGAGGCTGGGCGCTGGGCATTGCCCATGCTCTCCACACGGTCCGCACTGTCCGCTGAACCCGGGGTCGGCCAGCAGGAGCGAAGAGGCAGGGAGGAGACTCGGGAAGCAGGAAGTGTAGACACGTTCGTTCTCTCCTGGCTGACACTGCAGCCGCAGCAGCAGACACGCTGTATTCTCTCACCGTGGCTGACCCAGCGGACGCGGACATGATGCGGCGGGAACGCCGCCACCTCCCAGCCGGCGCTCACATAACAAGGCCGCCCAGGACCAAGCGAGGGCCCCGCGACGCGCATGCGCAGCGCTGGAAGGGCCTCCGCTGTTCCACAATCACCACTCACAGAAAGTGGGGCGCGAGCGGGAGGCCGTGGGGCGAGAGCCTGACCACGCCACGCTGGCTAACTGCTCCTTCCCTACGTACTGTATTCCCGATTTTCTGAACTCGAAGCCTTCGCTCACCTATGGCATAGAGAGGCAGCATAACCACTCAGCCAGCAGGCAGCTGGGGCTATCTTATAAACACTGATTTCCCCAGATAGAAAATGATAACAACAACAACAAAAGCAAGAAAAGCCAGGTGGTAACAAAGTGGTGCAGCTGGAGTTGCGGGGGGACACTCTCTTACCATTTTCCCCTATAATTCAGAGAAATTTGGTATCTTAGAAAGAACTCAGATTGGAGATACAGATCTGGCTTCCATAGAAACCTCTGTAGTCTGGTTGCATGACTATAAGCACTTCACCTTACCTGTCACAGCCCTAATTCTCTTGTGAGATGCACACATCAAGACTCTATTGTGAAGATCCGGTAGCATTCAGGAAATCACTGTGTATCCTAAAAGAGAAAGTTCAAGGTAGCTTAAGTTCCTGCTGTTTGCCAGCAAGCTAGATCTGAGGCTTTCACCATGATGGAAGCAATAGATTGTTAAGAGCAGAAAAAGAAAGCACAGACTCAGGACTCCTCCCAGAAACCCATAGGTTAGCATTCCTGCATACTCTCCTCCTCATCTGACCATCAACGCCTGTATCCTTCTTGCCTCTCAACCATAAGTTTGCTTTGTTTTCCTTGATAGGCTGCAGTGATCTCAGCTATTTTGAAGACACTTCAGCAATGCAGTTTTCATTGCCAACAGAAGCACTGATTTTTGACTGTGAAGCAGAGCTTGATAAAGAAATATTATAGAGATAACAGTGTGATGAGTTGTGTTCTCTAGAAAAAAATGTCCTTCCAATATTTATTAATCCTATTTCTCTCCACTTTGATCTCCAGGTGATATGGAAGAGAGATGGGTATTAAAAGATTTTTTAATCCTTCTACTGCTAATAATAAGGGGACTGAGTGTTTATGGAACCATCAGATGTTGTCTGTCGGGCTTAATCCACCAGTGACAGAGAAAGTGCCATCAATTTGTGTATCCTGTTTGTCAGTAATGAAACCCTTAAAACTGAAAATAAAATCAATTGCTTGTAGTTAAAGAATCTTCTCCCAGCTCTTCCAGAGTGCAGGTCACTCTGCTTTTCTATTATGAAAGCCCTTCCTCCTCTCTTTCTCCAAGCGTGTAACTCGCTCATAAAATTAACATGTGGCTGGAGGCTGACCTGCATGTGGATGGAGGCTGAGAGAAAACGGTCTTGCTTCTGCAACCTCCGAAATACATTCTTTAGGCAAATCATGCATTTCAGAAGAAGCAAAGCTGCCTCTGCTGTGAATATTTCCTTTTGCTTTTTCTGAAACAGTTGCTATTCACAAAAATTCACATTGAGCTATGGGGTGGGGGGGCCTATTTATAAACATTGCAACAGCTTCTAAACTGAAAAAACAACAACAAAAATCAGAGTTGGGAAATGTGCTGGTTTTCTCTGTGAGTATAAAAATACTGCCACACATAACTCCAAAGAGTGAGCATCTATTTTGCGCATATGCTATACACAGAGAAAGATGTTCTAAATTTCTTATTTCTCTGCCCAATCTTCAGGCAATGTTTCCAAATGCAGTCAGCATTATGGATATAGGAGAAGGAATAACTACACCACACATGTGCACCCTGTGTCCTCATAAGAGGCAGAGGGACTATTTGTTTCAGCCCTATCCTTAAACCATCCTCAGAAGAAAGGCTTCCGCCTCAGGGTGCAATTAACAAGATTCTTTACAAGCCTGTCTCATTGGCTCTGGTGTGACAACTGCACATCAAGGCTACGCCCAACACTCAGTTCATTGTTCATTATTGTTCTTCTCTGTGGATGAAACCTTATGTTTCTTGTGGCAAAAGAAAGGCCGGAAATTTGTTTTTAACAGAAACATAAACAAATCAATGCAGGCTTTAATTGGCACCTCTAAGGAGACTTAGATCAGAGGGAGCATCTGGCATGCTGGGGGGCTGCTACATTTGTAGTCTATTTTCTTATTAGGTAGACTGACGTTTAAGAATTAGTTCAAAAGGGCTCAGCTCCCCATGTGTAAGCTGAGTGGTCCCTAATCTGGAGAACCATGATGGAAGGTGGAATCTACAGCTGAGTTTTAAAACTCCAGTCTAAAAGAGATTTCATTTCTAATTTACTATATATAGACCAACATAACTAAAAACTAAACCAAATACTACCAACTCTAGAGTGTATCTCTATTAGTAGCTGGTATGCTGGGGGAAGTCCCAAAAGTTTCCCGAAGCAAAGACCAGGCTCATGTTACCATTCTAAGAGCTTTCCAGATGATTTTATCACCGACTGATTTGTACTGAAACAAATAGACCCTCCTGTAGTCTACCTTCAAATACCTGAGGGAACACAAGACTAAGGGTGGACTGCTGGAAAACCCCAGAAAGTACAGCAGGAGAGCATTTTTCAACTCAGCTTCCTACGGGCATGTCACAGTTTTGGTCTTCATGACTGTGTGATCCCAAAACACTATGCAATGGGACAGGAAAGGCATCTCTCCAAATTTTTTTTTCTCTGTGATCCTCTCTAATTGACATAAATTCAGCCTGTATTGATTGAGCATTGCTAGATTCAATGCCCATGCTAGGTGCTGGCAAGATGAAATGACAAGAATGCCTTGATTCCTGCCAGTATTTAAGCTAAATAAGAAGGGAAATTCACTGTTCATTCTATGGTAACCTTTAAGAGAAAGAGAGATTGTATATTATGAATAATGTACAATTCTTATGGTCATGCAAGATACTTACATGACAAAAGAGAGGGGAAAAATAACCAGTCTTATAAAACAAAAAGAATTGGGGGGAACTCATGATTCCGTGTCTGAGGGTTACTGCAGTAGGAAATATTTTATAACCATTGATGGTATTGGTTATTTTCTACATTCATATGATGAATGAAGACATGGTCTTCCCACTTTGAAGAGGATTAACTTTTACCAAAGAAGAATGAACATTCCCTAGAACACTAACATGGAAGAAGATTAAAAGCTTGAAGTTTCTATTCAAAGCATAAAGCATACACTCATTCCTTTCACTTCTTGAATATATCAACACCACCATAAGCAATATGTAAATCACATTTTAAAATACAACCCTAACCATTTTCAATTGATATATTAAATGGTACATTTGTGAATTGATGATAAAGTGCTAAAATTCACAATTTAAAATGAAATTTATGTTAAGGTAATGTTAGTGTGATGGCCACTGAAGAATTATTTGGAAAGGGGATGCCCCAAGGAAAATTCTCAGAGGAATACTCTGAAGTAAAAACTCTATTTAAAATGCCACTGTTTTGCAGTTCCAAATGAAATTGCCTTTTCCATAAGATTGGTTGGATACTGGTGATGGAAAAGGAAAACTAGTAAATATTAAGTTTAGAAAAATAGAAATATGTTTCTAAAATATATGAAAATGGTGACAGTGTTAGTCACTCAGTCATGTCCAATTCTTTGAGGCCCTGTGGTCGGTAGCTCACTAGGCTCTTCTGTCTGTGAGGATTCTCCAGGCAAGAATACCGGAGTGGGTAGCCATTCCCTTCTCCAGAGGATCTTCCCGAGCCACAGATTGAGCCCAGGTCTTGCAGTCAGATTCTTTTCTGACTGAGCCACCAGAGAGCCCCATGAAAATGGTATCATAAGGTAAAGTATTTGATTCTGGGTAACACAGCTGTAAAGAATCTTATTGGAATTTTCCAAGTTCCTAGAATTAAAGAATATTTTCTTCTTATTTTCTCTCTGAAGATACTGTAAAACAGAGTTCTGGGGGAAATTTTTATTGCTTTGAGTCAATTGAAACTAGGTTAAATGAATGGTTTCTTCTTTACAAGGAGGACAAAATATCATAACTTTGCCTATATTAACAAAGATGTGAGTTCAGGATCATTAGGATCTGTTAAAAATGCCTCCAAAAAAGGGAAAATCATGGTGGGTATGGCTCTCATGTTGTCGTTTATAACTGAATAAGGTTGGGAAAAGTAGAAAGTATTTCTGTACTCTAGTTTTTCCATCCACTAAGAACATGTATCCAACCCTAGGAATGGTGATGTAGAGTATAATTCATCAATATCATAGGTTTGTCTAAATTCAACAAATTCCAAACATGCTTATAAAGACTTCTCAGTGAACACACTTGCCCACAAAGTGGAAAAAGACATTTTTGAGTGTGTTTCTTGCCTGTTGATGAACAGCTTCCCCAACAGTCAGCCAGTTCCATTCATTCAGGGTATAGGGGAGGCCCTCTAAATTGAGGTATTCTTCATCAAAACTTAAAAGACTTTACCACAGTCAACACTCTCAGAAAGAGACCTGTTCCTTGTGGAGAACACATGCCCTTAATCACTCTAGCAACTACTCAACATAATGAGCTACATCAAGCTTTGGGGGCCAGAAAAGAAACCAGCAAATAAGCAATTTGCTAGAATGACTTAAGGCTTGACATTTAGAAGTTTATGTTGTTCTTTTGATGTGGCTCTTGGCTCTTCCTCTTCTAGAAGAAAGCTCTCATATATTCCATCTCAAACTGCCTTCATATAGGATTGTATAAATTCAAGTTAAACGATGTTCTATTCAAGATGCAATTGTTTACAGGTGATGGACCAACTCTTCAGAACCAACTCTTCAGAACCAACCAACACAGTCCTTAAAAAACTGATACTGTGAGTTGGCAGACAAATGATCCCAGTTCATCCATATAGTGAGTGACAGCTCTGATTTCATGATGGGAAATATGTGAACAAAAACTGCAAAGTCAGTGAAATACCTAACTATTGGGACTTCACTAATGACTAAATGGCTCAGAAAATGGATCCTCCCCCCCTTTTTTTTTATAGTTGTATCTAACAATCCCTGATGGCTCTGATGGTAAAGAATCTGCCTGAAACACTGGAGACCTGGGTTTGATCCCTGGGGCAGGAAGTTCTCCTGGAGAAGGGAATGGGTACCCACTCCAGTATTTTTGCCTGGGGAATTCCATGAACAGAGGAGCCTGGTAGGCTGGTAGTCCTTGGGGTCACAAAGAGTTGGACACGACTGAGGGACTAACACACACATGATATATAAAGCCAAACTGAATCTAAATTTAATCTACAGAAGCTGATGGACTGAAAAATAATTTTGTAGCAGATATTTGGGGACAGAGAATTCCACTGGCACGGGCATCTTTATGCCTAACCTCAGAGAATGCCCAGAGTGAGGAAGCCTTAGAGATTATATATCTGATTCTTTTGATTATATACAAGAGAACTAAAGCCAGAGAGCTCCTCCTCCCTCTGACAGAGCTGGTCAGCAGCTGGTCTGGGATTAGAACCCAGACCTTCTGATAGCCCAGTGCATCGCTCAGTCCACCTTGCTACCTTCAAAGTGAGTGTGGCACTTAGCCAGTGCCCGCAGCTATGCCCCACTGCAAGTCCAATAACCCTCAGTACAGTCAGAGGTCACGTCTGCATTATCGAACACGGAATCCCCAGTGTGTGGCACAGTGCAGGGTGTCAGTCAATAAGGCTTTAGTCAAATGGAGTTGAATTGAACTGGAGAACAGCTTCAGGAACCACTACTAACAGCAAACACCAATGATAACAGCACATAATTATAAAATGCCTCTTATGGGCAAGGTACTGTTTAATGTACATGAATTCACGTGATATTCATGAATTCTCTTTAACAGTAACCCATGCTGCAAATGCTAGGAGGAGTCCCAACCATAGTGAAATGGGAAGGGTGTTCATTTTTGCTGAGATCATGGCAAACACATTGCACAATCACAAGGCTCAGTTGTGAAAAGAACACTCTTGACCTTGGACCTGACCATTGCTTCCAGGCCACTGGATAGGGCACCCTGGGCAGGATTGGCTTGACCCACAGGAGAAGACTAACAGTGCCACATTTTGGAAAGCTAATTTGAAAGAACTCAGCATTTTAATAATATGTTTTTAAAAAGTATTTAGACAACGCTGGAAACCCCCTAAGCTGTGAAAGCCAAACAAACTAGAATGAGACCCCAGGGAGCATTGCTGGGCTAGTTTGTTAGCATTTGCAGTTTGGTGAATGTTATGCACAGAATGTCTACTCCCATCCTGAAATCTGTATGTTGAAACCCTAATACCCAGTGTGACTGAGTTTGCCTATGAAGCCTCTAAGGAAGCTATTAAGGTAAAATGAGGTCATAAAGGGTGGGTCCCTTATCTGCTAGGGTTAGTGTCCTTATAAGAAGAGTCATCAGAGCATGCTGTCTCTCTCCCTCTCTGTCTCTCTCTCTGCTTTTGAATGCACACACAGGAGAGGCCATGTGATGACACAGTGAGCAGCCAGCTGCCTACAAACCCGGAAGAGACTCTCACCAGAACAGAATTTGCCAGCACCTTGACCTTGGACTTCTCAACCTCTATCAGTTCAATTCAGTTACTCAGTCGTGTCTGACCTTTTGCAGTCCCATGGACTGCAGTGTGCCAGACTTCCCTGTCCATCACCAACTCCTGGAATTCACTTAAACTAAGTCACTGATGCCATCCAATCTTCTCATCCTCTGTCGTCCCCTTCTCTTCCTGTCTTCAATCTTTCCCAGCATCAGGGTCTTTTCCAGTGAGTCATTTCCTCCCATAGGTGGTCAAAGTATTGGAGCTTCAGTTTCAGCCTCAGTCCTTCCAATGAATATTCAGGACTAATTTCCTTTAAGATGGACTAGTTGGATCTCCTTGCAGTCCAAGGGACTCTCAAGTGTCTTCTCCAACACCACTGTTCAAAAACATCAATTCTTTGGCGCTCAGCTTTCTTTATAGTCCAACTCTCACATCCATACATGACTACTGGAAAAACCATACCTTTGACTAGACAGACTTTTGTCAGCAAAGTAATGTCTCTGCTTTTAAGATGCTGTTTAGGTTGGTTATAACTTTTCCTCCAAGGAGCAAGCATCTTTTAATTTCATGGCTGCAGTCACCATCTGCAGTGATTTTGGAACCCAAAAAAGTAAAGTCTCTCACTGTTTCTATTGTTACCCCATCTATTTGCCAAGAAATGATGGGACTGGATGCCATAATCCTAGTTTTTTGAATGTTGAGTTTTAAGCCAACTTTTTCACTCTCCTCTTTCACTTTCATCAAGAGGCTCTTTAGTTCCTCTTCACTTTCTGCCATAAGGGTGGTGTCATCTGCATATCTGAGGTTATTGATATTTCTCCCGGCAATCCTGATTCCAGCTTATGCTTCATCCAGTCCAGCATTTCTCATGATGTACTCTGCATATACGTTAAATAAGCAAGGTGACAATTTACAGCCTTGACGTACTCCTTTCTCAACCTCCATACCTGGGAGGAAGTAAATGTCTGCGGTTTAAGTTTGCCAGTCTGTGGCATTTTGTTACAGCAGCCTGAGCTAACTATGACAAAAGATTTGCTTGTCTGTCATTCTAAGAAGGGAGAAAAGAGAAAGGGAGCCTCTCTCTGCTGTGCTACCAAAGCCCGTGTCACCACCCTCCCTCAGTATCCACAGCCACACAGTGGCTGGGGTCAGCAGTGAGAGGAAGGTGCCCAGACATCCACGTGGTCCCCAGCCAGAAAGGCCAGACCAGGCTTGCCTCTCTCTCATGCCTCCGATGCCCTCCAATCACTGCTTCAATCCTTACTCCACAGTGTGGCTGTGAGGGTTGTATTAAGTGATCCCTCACCTGTAGAGCTCTCAGCACAAATCCTGGCATGTAACTATAAACAGCAGTAGCTGTTATCATTAGGGGAGTCTGGAGAACATTTGAGTAAAGAAACAAAGAGCTTTGACACAAGATTGTTATGGAGCCCAGGCCCTACATCCCCACCACCCTCTCCTTAAGGAAGCAACCTCATCCCCTTGAGCTGCAGTGTCTTCATGTGTTAAATGATCACATTTTCCATCTCACAGGGCTCTTGGGACTTGGCACCACTCCCTGGCTTCATAAGATGGGTGTGATGAAAAGAATCTTACCATGTGGATGAGACACCCAGATCTGGGGCTGATGGTCTATATTTGAGGTCTTGGAGGGAGCTGTGAGGAAAGGTGCAGGAACCTTCTGGGCCTCAAGAAAGGCTTGACTTTGAGGCCTGTGCCGGGCAACAGAGCAGGTAGATCTGAAGCTCAGCAAGCTTCCTAGGCTTGGGGGGCAGAGCATGGGCCTGGCCGCTAGGGTCCTCAGGCAAATCACTGCACTCTCCAAGACTCAGCCCCTTTCCCTTTGAAGAAGGTTGAAAACATTTCCCAGGGCTCCACTATCTTGTGATTTGGTAGATAGTTCCTTGTTTTTTACTAGAATTTACGTTAGTCAAATGTGAGCACAGGGCAAATGTATCTGCAAACTTGGTCAGAATGATTTGTATTCCACAGCCTCAGCCCCTCACTGCAAGGTTGATGTGTGTCTGGAATGCAATAACCAAGTGTTTTATATTTTATAAAAGCCAAATTAACGGTGAAAACTCACTGATGGTACTTTTCCTCTTTTCAAATTCAAAGAAAGTTGGATTCTTCATTGTGTCAGAGTGGCAGCTCACCACTATTAGGAAAGGGGATTATTTGAAATCCAGAGAAAGTATTCTAATCAGGGGAGATTTCTAATAGAGGAGACCAGAAGACCACATTTCAGAGCTTGCATGTAATGCACCTAGGCCAACTTCCTCAGGCTGTAGTCTTCTTCCAAAGTAAAAGTGTTCAGTCGTATCTGACTCTTTGTGACCCCATAGACTGTAGCCCACCAGGTTCCTCTGTCCATGGAATTCTCCAGGCAAGAGTACTGGAGTGGGTTGCCATTCCCTTCTCCCAGGGATCTTCCCGGCCCAGGGATTGAACCCGGGTCTCCTGCATTACAGGCTATATTCTTTACCATCCGAGCTGCCATGAGGGAAACCCAGTCTTCCTCCAAAGGGGCTACTAAATCCAGAAAAGGCCTCTTGAGGTCACCCTATGAGGAGCTGAGCCTGAGGGGGAAACCCCTTAATGGTGTATGCTCTGTGATCCAGGCAGACAGCCCACACTCAGGTCAACTGTCCTTCCTGCAAAGTTGCTTTTATCCTGGCGTGAGGACCACTCTCCTTAGCAAAATGTTACCTGAGACCTCCCTCACAGTAAGAATAAACTCTGAGCTTTTTCTGAAGCTCCCCAAGCCATGAGAAGTGAAGGGGAAGGGGAAGGGGGAAAGTATAAAGTAGACCCCCAAATCCACACCCAACCAAATAAATCCACAGGAAAATGATCCTTCACTAGGATGAGTGAAATCAAATCCTCCTCAAAAGATGGAAAGGAAAAAAAATAGTAGGTTATGAAATAACCACTGAATCCTACATTGTGTTTTGCTTCTTTCTCAGTGATAGATGGACAGATATACAGACAGACAGATAGACCAATAGATATAATAGTTAGATGATAGATAAAATAGAGTTAGATGATAGATAGATATAATAGATAAATGATAGATGATAGATTGAGTGATTCAATTCTTGATGAGCAGACACAAAAATATAAATTGTTCTTCTCTTTAGGTAGTGGAGAATTCAGATCATTTTCCATTCATTCAACGTGCCAATAATTTAGTCTTTGAGTTGTTGGGACTCGGCAGTAAACAAAAAAGAAAATATCCTGACCTACAAGAAGCATACAGACTGGTGAGTAGTTATTGAACTAAGAATTTTATTTTATTTTATTATTTTGCATTAAAAACGTTTTTTTAAATGTTGCATGTTATGTTATGGTCAGTAACAAGTATTAGTTAAGAAAAATGCGTGAAACCTCCCTGCTTGTAATTGTTCTTGCTCTCCCTGACCAAGCACTTTTCTTCCTTTCCAGTGTTCATTTACAAAAATCATAGCTTTGAGCTAAAGGGGTTTAAATTCAAATTCTTTCCCTCCCACTGGGCAGTCTCATTGGTCTCTGAACTTTATTGTCCTTTTGCCATGAAGCTGAAAGACCATCAGGAGACATTGCCTTCAGGGCAGACCTGCCGAAGGGATGCAGGATTCTCTTCTGTAAACAGCAAGCTCAGAGCTCCTTAATTTGAGTGATGGGCTGATCTATTGTACAAAACCAAGAGCCGCAGCTAGAGAGCTCCATCACTTCTCCCACAGAGGCAATGTGGGAAAGCTTACTCTGTGTTTCCCTTCCTAACAGAAGTAGAAAGACCACAGAAGGATTCTGAGATCAAGGCTGGTTTGAAGCCCAGCTCCACCACTTACCAGCTGCTGATTTTGGGCTAATCATTTGATCTCTTCAGTTTTGGCTTCTTCATCTGTGAAATGGCATGGCCTGCTCACCTCCCAGATAACGTAGGTGATGGGAAAGTGAGCCAGTTTTCCAGACTGAACCAAAAGTATGCATAAAGACTGTACAGATCTGTTGAAAAGGCAAATGTATATTCATGATTTCAGCAGAAGTGTCCAAGTGCTAGAAATGCAGCATTCTGCTAAATGCGTGATAGAGAAAGGTCAGGAAAAGTAGGGTGGGTACTAGGGAATGACGGGCTGCAATGGACATGGGGAAGGACGATTAATGTCTGGGACTGGGGAGGTGGGGTAGCAGCCCTGCTCTTCTAAAGACTTTTGACCCAGACCTGTTGGAGCTGCCAGGCCCTAAGATCCTTGGAAACCATTCCAGCTGTGGTCAACAGAAAAACCTGCTCCCAATCAGCTTGGCGTTATTCCTCTACACCGTTAAACTAGGGCCTATACCTCAACAGTAACACCAGTGAATAACTTAGGAAGGGCTGATACATACATGAAAAAGATCAGAAAGGCCTTGGAGGCAACCCCAGGGCTATTGCTTGTCCTTCTGAGCCAGCATCGAACCCATGACTGATGAAAAGATTGGAGGCTCAAACCTGCTTTTCTCTAATCCAAAACCTCTCTTCTTTCAGTCTCTTCTTTCTTACAAGCCTGGGTCTTAACCTGGAGGGTCATTAACAACCCCTTGCCTCTTCTTACTTAAGCAGAGGTTAACCCAGGGGTCTTGGCTATACCTCAGCCTAGGTAACCGCACTCTGTCCACCAAAGTCATTTCTTGGAAAGACAGTCATTACAGAAGCTTGGACACTCCCTCCCACCACCTCTTACCACCTCCAAGAAAAAGTAAGTATTATTCCTGGGGTCTTGGCCAGATGCCAGTTTTGGTCAATTTGATTCCACCCACCAGAACAAGAGCTTTTCCAGGAGGCTGGGCAGTGGGGCTGCTTCATGTTTTATAGGTCACAGGTTCAAATCCTGTAGAGGAGCTGCTTTCAATAAGACTTCTGTTAACGTTCAAGGGGTGGAAAATGGCCCTGGGAATGCTTTCCTCACTTTCCTTTCTTTGCCTCAATAACTGTCCTACTGGGAAAGGTAACGGGAGGTTATCTTTCATTTCCCTTATTCTAATATGAGGTCGGTGCCCAGAGCCAAGTTGGCCCTCCACCATCCCATAAGGAATCTGGCTCCATTTCCAAGATCTGCAGTGGTATCACTTTCAGCTGCCTGGGTGGGGAGGGGGCACGGTGCGGGGCGGGAATGGACTTTCATTTCCTATTCAGACTTATGATTTATGCAACAGTATAAATTACTATGACTCAACATAGTGAAGTTGTATAACAAGTACATTAAATTCAGGTGCTCAATATGAAATAATACAAAATGTTCAATCAACAGTTTCTGACGTGGCAGCTAATGCTTAAAAATGCTTATCTCGTGTGAATATGTTCATGCCTCCTGATAGAGGAAAGAAATCCTAGCACGAAAAATCAAGGGTGAGAGCGGCACATATCTGATACTTATTATGTGCCAGGCATGGGTCTGGGTTCCCTGCATGAACCATCTCATCTGTTAAATTTAAAAGGTCAAAGTCATCACTAACGTGGGGCTTCCCAGAAGGTGCAAGTGGTAAACAGCCTGCCTGCCAATGCAGGAGCCTTAAGAGACGCGGATTTGATCCCTTGGTGGGGAAGATCCCCTGGAGGAGGAAATGGCAACCCACTCCAGTATTCTTGCCTGGGGAATCCCATGGACAGAGGAGCCTTGCAGGATACAGTCCATAGAGTCGCACAGAGTTGAACACAGGTGAAGTGACTCAGCACGCCACAGGGTCACTAATGTGATTCCCATGATATAGAAGATCACACTGCCACGGTCACACAGCCAGTAGAGTGGTGCCTACACTCACTCTTCTAACTCCTGGGGTCAGAGGCTGCAGTTTTGAACACTATACTGCTATTTCTTCCCAAATACAGAGGCTAACAATACAGCAACCTGTGAGAGGTGAGACTGTGGATCAGTTGTATTTGCTATTTATGCTTTCCTAAGTTACCCACATTCTCTATGATGAACGGATATTATATTTCTAATCAGGGAAAAAAAATGATATTTTAAATCTTGCTTTTGTCACATTCCATTTCAGACAAGGTAAAAAAAAAATATCTTAGTACCAAGGAGTCTTTTTCATAAAGTTCTCTTTTCAGTTTCCAGAACTAGAGAAAAATGTTAGAATAAGGCAATTTGGCAAGCTTCTCCATAAAGATGGAATCTTTTTATAAACTTATTTTCACTTCTTTTCAAGCACCATGTCTCCTTTCCCTCCCCCCAGATCACAGGTCCTCTTGACCCACAGACCAAATTGAGGGGCAAAAAGTCGTGCCTAAGTACCCATTCCTTCCAGGTTTCACAGGGAGGAGCTTGCCCTCTGGGTGCTGCCATTGTAAGGGCCTCAGAGACTTGGCAGCATTTTAAAAGCATGAGATAATTCCCCATCTAAACGGTAAGAAATATGGACTTGAGATCAATACAGGGTGAATTAGTAGTCAACAGCAATCAAGTACAACAGAGAAAATATGATTCATTTCTTAGAAGGGCTAAGATCTCAAACAGTTTATCGAGAAGCATTGAAGATTGGGGAGCTGAGCTGGAGGAATGTTTTAATTTAATCGACGAGTGGGTTTGTGGAGGAAGGGCAGACACTAGAAGGCTTTTGAGACTGTATTTTGTATTTTATTTTATTTTTTGCTGCGGCTACAGGAATCTTATGGCTGCACTGCTTCCTGCAGTTTCTTAAGCCCCAAGATCAGTCCCTGGCAAAGGAAGCAACCAACCTCACACCTTATTGCATGAAAATGAAGTTTTCAGCTCATGGTACCAAACAGTAATTAATCTAATTCACGATTACTTGGTAGCAATGAAGTTAAGAATGTCACATTTCGTGACATACTTTTCATTTCAGATGGGCTTTTCAATGTGATTTTTCCTGACATTTAACCACCCTGCTGTGTCTTTCCTCTTGCAGAGAAATGAAATTTATTCATCAAGGATGCAGTTTCCTGTTCCTTCGGTGCTGGAGATATGAACAAATGTGGATTACCTTAATATGAAAAGTGATGGCCCTTGGCATCTACCTGACGATGAATGTTGAAAGGAATGGAGTAGCCATTTTCTTTGGGGTATTTTGCTATTAAGTTTGAATGGCTAAAGGATTGGTTCTAAGCCTCAATGGCACTAGACAGCATTTTGATAAATACAAATTGATTTTAAATAGTTTTAAACCATGTTTACCAAATACATTTCCCACTAAATATGTGTTTCTCTGCCTGCATAGGAGAGGATGAAGAATTTACGCAAGAAGCATTTATAAATCCCCAACCCACCCTTCTGGAGAAGGAAATGGCAATCTGCTCCAGGATGCTTATCTGGAAAATTCCATGGACAGAAGAGCCTGGTGGGCTTCAGTCCATAGGGTCGCAAAGCGTTAAACATGACCGCATGACTGAGCCGCACCCAACTCACTCTTTCCTGCCATTCCGGCCATTCAGGGATGGAAGAAGCCATGTGGTAGTGCAGAAGTTCTCCACCGAGGCTATTTAGATTACAGGCTCTGAAGAGAAATCCGAACTTCCATGTGCCCCTCCCCAGTGAATAGTCTGATTCCGGTGCCTTTCAAACCAATGCTTAGCAGAGTCACTAAGCGCAAAACTAAACTCGAATTCACTTTGAAGCATCATCTCCCAGACGCTGCCAAGTCATAAAATATTTCCTTGGAACACAGTGTTATTTTCTAAAGAGAGAAGCTGGGTCTGGAGGCTAAGAAGGGAATTGGGGACTGACTTTGAGCTTGCAAGAGCAAGGACAGACTGATCCCAGACTACCCAAGGAGGTCACCCCAAACTCTGTAACTCTAAGAAGAGTTCAGACCGACCCACAAACTGACTTAAGGGCGTCTGTACAGATGAACTCCCAGCAATGAATCACAAATTCCGAAATCTCTGAGTGTTTTCCTATCCTGCCCAAAGCTTAGACATTTCATCAGGACTCTATGGGCAGAATGGACAGTCACCAAGAAGGTTCATGCTAAAGCATTACTCAGCTTTGAAGTGTCCCAGGACCAGGAGCCTGACCCCCGAACCCATCACTGATGGACACTTCTCCCCTGCACATGTGGCTGGGAAAAGGGGACTGTGTTGGACATGAAGCTAGGGGCAGAGAGCACGGAAACACAAGTCTGTGAAGGAAACATCATTTCCCTATTTCAGACAAGTTAAATGTCCTAGTAAAATCACCCAACCAATAAGCAGTAGACACAGGATCCTAACCCAAGCGTGGCTGACCGGATCGAATCTTTTTCTACTTTACCAAGTTAACATGCAGTCAGCATAAACTTTGCCTTGAGCATCATCTTGGTTGTTTCTGATCTTTTTGGCTGTTTCAGTAATAGCTCAGTTATCCAAAATATTTAGGAAATGGGGTGTTCTAGTAAATTGAAATCCTGCCTTAGCAAATGTGTTTGGGGGTGTGTGTGTGTGTGTGTGCATACCCACACACATGCTCAGTCCCTCAGCCATGCCCAGCTACTTGTGATCCCAGGGATTATGGCCCACCATGCTTCTCTGTCCATGGGACTTCCCAGGTGAGAATACTGGAGTGGTTTCCATTTCCTTCTCCAGGAGATCTTCCTGACCCAGGGATCGAACTTGTGTCTCTTACGTCTCCTGCATTGGCAGGTGGATTCTCTACCTCTGTGCCATCTAGCAAGTGTGGTCTGATGGGAACAGCCAGGTCGTCATTCACCGTACAGCGAGTAGCTGCCCAGACTCCGTCATCATTACTTGCTTTATTTGCAACCTGCACGTCCCTTGATCAGAGTAGTTAACCTGCTTCCTTCTAATTCTTGCCGTAGCCTGTCCTCCTTGTTCAATTGTAACTCAGTCCCCTAGGACAGGGTCTTTCTTGCCACAGCTTATTCCCAGAATTCGGCAAGAGTAAGTCCTCAGTACGTATATGTGTAGATATCTGTGTATGTGCACATATTTGTACATGCATACATGGATATTATATATTACATAGTATATACACTACATTTTATAATAATATGGTAAAATTATATAGTAAATATATAATATGTATTGTATGTAATATACTGATACATAATATAGAATATAAATATATATAGGATATAATATGTAGATTATAATATAAAATATAATTTATTTAAGCTTCTTGTCATATATGGAATATATTACATAATACTATATAATTTGTTGCATACTGTATTGTGTGGTTGTTGTTCAGTCACTCAGCCGTGTCCGACTCTTTGCACCCCCTTGGACTGCAGCATGGCAGATTTCCCTGTCCCTCACCATCTCCCACAGCTTGCTCAAACTCATGTCCACTGAGAAGGTAATGCCATCCAACCATCTCATTCTCCGTCGTCCCCTTCTCCTCCTGCCTTCAATCTTTCCCAGCATCAGGGTCTTTTCTAATGTGTCAGCTCTTCACATCAGGTGGCCAAAGTATTGGAGTGACAGCTTCAGCATCAGTCCTTCCAGTGAATATTCAGGACTGACTATTGTCTTTAGGATTGTCTGGTTGGATCTCCTTGCAGTCCAAGGGACTCTCAAGAGTCTTCTCCAACACCACAGTTCAAAAGCATCAATTCTTCGGCCCTCAACCTTATAACATACCATAATTTTCATATATACTTCATTATATATTGCATACTATAGCTATATAACATACATACATATATATATATATATATATAAAATATGATTCAGTGAACAAACAAAAGCACAACAGAGTCTGAGATGAAGGTGGTGAAGAGCTTTGCTGTAAATGTGCACATCTCTGAGGATGCCCCAAATACAGCTGACACCCAGGGTATGAGTTCAGGCTCTGTCTCTAACCAGATATTTATATGGCGGGAAATCTCTTCATCATCTGAGCCGAGGGAAAACGAGGACACCCCTGCAGGCACTTGCCAGTACTCTCCATGTATCAGGTCCAGGACCAAGCACATTACATCTCCAAACTCAATTAACCTCCCAATAGCCCTATTAGTCAGGTACTATTATCTGCCCCATTCATAGGTGAGGCAGTTAAGGCAGAGTGATAGTGAGTACTTTGCTGAAGGCCACACAGCATTCTGGACCCAGGACTAACGTGCTTAACTTCCTCAGCAGGGACTAAATGACACAGTGCACATAAACCATTTCACATAGCGCCCAGCGCTAAGAGCTCAGTAAATGCCAGCTAGCCTTCACCTCCCTCTTTGAATGATGACAATCTCTGGTTAACCATATGTGCTGTTAAAAGTTGACAGTATATTTATCTGCCTTATAAAGAATGGAAGGAGAAATCAGCTTGCATAGATTTTATTTTCAAACTATCTATAAATAATAAGTTACGGAAAAGTTGCCTTTCTTATTTAAAGGTCTAATTTAAATTCTTTATCAAAATGATTTAAAGTGCCTTTCACTGGGAAACCATAATTCAAAGACTTTATTTATTAGACTTCTTGAAAGTGTGTTTTTAATGCACATTCTGACTTTTTGCCAAACCTCTTCTCTGAAACAGTAAAATTAGAGCAGCCCCCTCTTTAAAGAGTTATATTTATTAGATTTTTACATATTGATACAGTATGATTTATCAAAATAAATCTGAAAATTGGCACATCAATCTCTCTCTCCCAACATTCTTGATATCGAGAACCTCGACCTTAATTTCTTCTGATATGCTTTCAGAGAAGTCTCATGACAAGGAATTTCTTTTCTAAAGAGTCAGAACTCTATCTTCAATTGTAAGTTTTCTGTGACCATCCTCCCTCTCCTCATCACTATAGTTCCACATGGCTGTGTGTTTTATCTGACACTGATAATTAAATGCAATTACCTTTTAAATCTAAAGAGTGGTGAACTCTGAAAAATATGCAGGACCTGTAAGCCAAGTCCTAAAACAATGTTTAAACCTCTTGGGAAAACACAGGAAGAAAGTCACTATTTTTCATTTATTTTGTGCTGTAGCCTTTCTTTTTGGTTTCAATTAAAGACAAAACTTCAAAAGAAGATGACTATTTCCAAAACTGCAGTGATCAGATTCTGAGTGATTTCAGGTAGCACATGTGTTACATAAATCGTTGGAGTATTTTGAACATGAGTCTTTCTTTGCTAGAATTCTCAGGTATCAATAGGGATATGCAGTAGACACCAATATGGATATCCAGGAATGCTGGCAGGATCACATTTGATACCTGATTGACTGTATAGCAGTAAGAAATTCTAGTGAAAAATAAGAGCCCAAGATCCCTTTCCCACAGGATAAAAACATCTTCATCTTCAAATTACCAAGCATTATAAATGAAGATATTATATCCTCTCTTCCCAAGTCCATTAAACAGTGTGTTACTTGGGGCTCCAAATGCACTTAACAAATGATAACAGATTTTAAAATTGACGACTTTTATAGCCTAATCTGACCCTCTGTAATGAGGGGGGGATATGAAGAGTCTCGAGTCCATTCTTGTTCCACTGTTAGTAATGGACAAATATTTGTGTTTGCCCAATTTCTATCTTGAAGTCTTAGCCCCTGATGTGATGGTGCTTGGAGATGGGCACTTTGAGGAGCACTTATGTTTAGATGAGGTCATTAGGGATTCCTCTTAGTGGTACAAGTGCCCAAATAAGAAAAGGAAGAGAGAGATCTCTCTCTTCATTTGCATGCACCCCCCAAAAGGCCATGTGAGGGTACAAGAAGATGCTATCCATAACTCACTAAGACAACTGTCACCAGAACCCAATCATACTGGTACCCTGAACTTGGGTTTCTCAGCCTCTACTTTGTTGTTCAGTTGCTAAGTCATGTCTGACTCTGCGACCCCATGAACTACAGCACACCAGACTCCTCTGTCCTCCACTATCTCCCTGAGTTTGCTCAAATTCATTCCCACTGAGATGGTGATGCTATCTAACCATCTCATCCTCTGCCATCCACTTCTCCTTTTTCCTTTGATCTTTCCCAGCATCAGGGTCTTTTCCAATGAGTGGACTCTTTGCAACATGTGGCCAAAGTATTGGAGGTTCAGATTCAGCATCAGTTCTTCCAATGAAATGAAAGTTCACTATTTAAGCCACCCAGTCTATGGCATATTATTACAGTAGCCTGAACTAAGACAACCAACAAAACTAGTGTTCTTTGAAAAATGAGAACATAGCTTCACCAGAATCCATGCCTGATGAATACCAACAGTCTCTCCCTCTCCTGTTTCAGTATCCCCTCCCATCTCCAACATCTGTGCTCCACAGACCGCTATGTGATAGAGTCCAAATATCCTAGGGCAGCACCCCAAACATTGTCTCCCCAGGCCCCACCGATCTCTCCAGCTGCTTCTCCGGGGGATCACACCTGTACCTGATATGCCTCCCTCTGGCCAGCTCACCATCCATTTCTCTTTTCTAGCGAAAAAGTGGAGAAGGCAATGGCACCCCACTCCAGTACTCTTGCCTGGAAAATCCCATGGACGGAAGAGCCTAGTAGGCTGTGGTCCATGGGGTCCCTGGGAGTCGGACACGACTGAGCGACTTCACTTTCACTTTCCACTTTCATGCATTGGAGAAGAAAATGGCAACCCACTCCAGTGTTCTTGCCTGGAGCATCCCAGGGACAGGGGAGCCTGGTGGGCTGCAGTCTATGGGGTCGCACAGAGTCGGACACGACTGAAGTGACTTAGCAGCAGCAGCAACAGCAGAAAAGCATTCTGGTTTCCACTGTTTCCTACCCCATCCGTGCACCCTGACTTTGACCCTCCTCTTAATCCATATGTTTGGTTGATGCAGACTCTTCAGGTCCAGGGTGAAGAATGACCCTTAGGTTGCATACAAGAAACTACTCTAATCAACTGGGTAGATGCCTTTGGGAGGAAGAAATACAGGAGGGCGGGCAGGAGGGACAGAGGAGGGAAGAATAGGGGAAGGTGGGTTCATAGGGCTGGCTCCTGCCTCATACACATTTCATCTGCTGCCTCCACTCATGTGCCCCTTGGCACTTGGAGGGACCTCACCAAGGCCATCAAGAGCTAGAGCATAGCTGAAGGAATTTTGCCATAAAAGGAAGCAGGAAACTGATATTTCTTATGAACATACTATGTACTAGATGCATGCTAAGTACTTCAATATTCATTTTCCACTGTAACCCTAAAAGGCAGATTTTTTTTCAAAAAATAATCTGTAGAAGTAAGAAAAAAAGAGACCAGAAGTATTAACCCTCTTGGTCACAGAGTAGTTCAAATCAGGATTTGAGTGTAGCCTTTCTTTCAATCAACTCTTTTTTTTTTTGGTCTGTTTTTCTTTAATTTTAAATTTTACTTGGAGGGTAATTGTTTTACAATGCTGTGGTGGTTTCTGCTGTCTGACAAGTGAATCAGCTATAAGTATACAAATGGCCCCTCCGCTTGGGTCTTCCTCCAAGCCCTACATCTCAACCCTCCAGGTCATCACAGGGAACCAGGCTGTGTGCTGTGCCTAGTCATGTTTTTGCGACCCCATGGACTGTAGCCCACCAGGTTCTTCTGTCCATGGGGTTCTCCAGGCAAGAACACTGGAGTGGGTTGCCACAGCCTCCTCCAGGGAATCTTCCAGACCCAGGGATCGAAGCCAGGTCTCCCACATTGCAGGCAGATTCTTTACCGTCTGAGCCACAAGGGAAGCCCCAGAGCACCAAACTACTCAAGCAGGCACTGAGGTGCTGGGGATGACGCGCCTCAGGGAGCGGCCTCCAGTCTGAGGGAAAGAAGCTCTCCTGCAAACACAATAAAGTCATGAAGAGTAAATCATATGCAATGACAGGCACACGGAAAGATGCTCAGTGGCAATAATTATCGGGGAAACACAGATTAGAATTACAATGAGATATCGTATCACACTCCTTAGAATGGCCATCAGCAAAATGAACACAAATAGCAAGTGTTGGGGAGCATGTGGAGAAAAGGGCATCCTCGTCCACTGTTGGTAGGGATATTAACTGGTGCTGCCACTCGGGGAAACGGTTTGGAGGTTTCTCAAAAAACCAAAAATAGAACTACCAAACGACCCAGCATTTCCACTTCTGGGTGTATATCCCATAAACAACAAAAACACGATTTTGAAAAGATACATGCACTCCCATGTTCACACCAGCATTATTTACAATCACCAAGGTATTGAGGGTCTTCCCTGGTGGCTTAGTGGTAAAGAATCTGCCTGTCAATGCAGGAGACCTGGGTTTGATCCCTGGGTTTGAGACAATCCCCTGGAGAAGGAAATGGCAACCCACTCTAGTATTCTTGTCTGGGAAACCCCATGGACAGAGGAGCTGCAGGGATACAGTCCATGGGTCACAAAAGAGTCAGACATGACTTAGTGACTAAACAGCAACAAGATAAGGAAGCAGCCTAAGTGGCCATCAACAGTGACTGGATGAAGAAGAGGTGTCACATATACACAGAGAGGAATGCTGTGCTGTTCTTCAGTCGCCAAGTTGTGTCTGACTCTTCGCGACCCCATCACGCCAGGTCCCTGTTCCTCACCATCTCCTGGAGTTTGCCCAAGTTCATGTCCACTGAATCTGTGATGCCATCCAACCATTTCATCCTCTGTTACCCTCTTCCCCCACTGCCTTCAATCTTTTCCAGCATCAGGGTCTTTTCCAATGAGTCAGCTGTTGGCAGCAGGTGGCCAAAGTATTGGAGCTTCAGCTTCAGCATCAGCCCTTCCAAAGTGTATTCAGGGTTGATTTCCTTTAAGATTGGCTGGTTTGATCTCCTTGCTTTCCAAGGGGCTATCAAGAGTCTGCTTCAGCACCACAATTTGGAAGCATGGAATACTACTCAACTATAAAAAAAGAATGAAATTTTGCCACCTACAGCGACATGGACAAGCCTGGAGAGCATTATGCTAAGTGAAATGAATCAGGTGGGAAAGACAAAATACTGTAGTATATCACTTATATGTGAAATCTAAAAAATACAACAAACCAGTGAATATAACAAAAAACATCAAATTCACAGATACAGAAAACAAATTGGTGGTTACCAGTGGGCAGATGGGAAAGGGGAATTATAAGGGTAGGGGAAGTAAGAGATGCAAACCATTGTGTGTACTGCACAACGCTGGGAATATAACCAATATTTTGTAATAACTGTAAATGTAGTGTATTCTTTTTTGTTGTTGTTGTTTCAAAGTGGCATTTCAGCCTTTTTTTTTTTTTCATTCATTTTTATTAGTTGGAGGCTAATCACTTTACAATATTGTAGTGGTTTTTGCCATACATTGACATGAATCAGCCATGGATTTACATGTGTTCCCCATCCCGATCCCCCCTCCCACCTCCCTCTCCATCCCATCCCTCTGGGTCTTCCCAGTGCACCAGCCCTGAGCACACGTCTCATGCATCCAACTTGGGCTGGTGATCTGTTTCACCCTTGATAGTATACTTGTTTCAATGCTATTCTCTCAGAACATCCCACCCTCGCCTTCTCCCACAGAGTCCAAAAGTCTGTTCTGTACATCTGTGTCTCTTTTTCTGTTTTGCATATAGGGTTATCGTTAGTATCATTTTAAATTCCATATATATGCGTTAGTATACTGTATTGGTCTTCGTCTTTCTGGCTTACTTCACTCTGTATAATGGGCTCCAGTTTCATAAATCTCATTAGAACTGATTCAAATGAATTCTTTTTAATGGCTGAGCAATATTCCATAGTGTATACGTACCACAGCTTCCTTATCCATTCGTCTGCTGATGGGCATCTAGGTTGCTTCCATGTCCTGGCTATTATAAACAGTGCTGCGATGAACATTGGAGTGCACGTGTCTCTTTCAGATCTGGTTTCCTCAGTGTGTATGCCCAGGAGTGGGATTGCTGGGTCACATGGCAGTTCTGTTTCCAGTTTTTAAGGAATCTCCACGCTGCTCTCCATAGTGGCTGTACTAGTTTGCATTCCCACCAACAGTGTAAGAGGGTTCCCTTTTCTCCACACCCTCTCCAGCATTTATTGCTTGTAGACTTTTGGATAGCAGCCATCCTGACTGGCGTGTAATGGTACCTCATTGTGGTTTTGATTTGCATTTCTCTGATAGTGAGTGATGTTGAGCATCTTTTCATGTGTTTGTTAGTCATCTGTATGTCTTTTTTGGAGAAATGTCTGTTTAGTTCTTTGGCCCACTTTTTTGATTGGGTCATTTATTTTTCTGGCATTGAGCTGCAGGAGTTGCTTGTATATTTGTGAGATTAATGCTTTGTCAGTTGCTTTGTTTGCTATTATTTTCTCCCATTCTGAAGGCTGTCTTTTACCTTGCTTATAGTTACCTTTGTTGTGCAAAAGCTTTTAAGTTTAATTAGGTCCCATTTGTTTATTTTTGCTTTTATTTCCAGTATTCTGGGAGGTGGGTCATAGAGGATCCTGCTGTGATTTATGTCGGAGAGTGTTTTGCCTATGTTCTCCTCTAGGAGTTTTATAGTTTCTGGTCTTACATTTAGATCTTTAATCCATTTTGAGTTTATTTTTGTGTATGGTGTTAGAAAGTGTTCTAGTTTCATTCTTTTACAAGTGGTTGACCAGTTTTCCCAGCACCACTTGTTAAAGAGGTTGTCTTTTTTTCCATTGTATATTCTTGCCTCCTTTGTCGAAGATAAGGTGTCCGTAGGTACATGGATTTATCTCTGGGCTTTCTATTTTGTTCCATTGATCTATATTTCTGTCTTTGTGCCAGTACCATACTGTGTGGTGTATTCTTTAATAAGTTTATAAAAAAGAATGAGCAAAAATTTAATGTAAAGAAAAAAAGTCTGTATCATTCACTTACCTACCATGCCTGAGGCACAAACATTTATTGGGCAGCTACTAAATGCCAAGTACTCTCTAGTGACTTTCCTGTGTTTATATTTTTAGACCCTATAGAACCAATACCACCAGTCTTATATACACTGTGTGTGTACAGGGGAGTTTAATTAACATGTCCCTGTTTCCTCAGCTGGTACAAAGAGGAAGGCTTAACCTCGTATATTATATGAATATAAGAACTCATACTGCAAATGAGCTATTTGCAGTAGCTCATTCAAAATCTAGCACAATGTAAGAATGTTTTATTCACAGATTCAGGGATACATAAATTCATTGAAAAAGCTCTATAGGCAGGGAGCTGGGACAAAACTTAAATCAACAAGACACATCCCGTGTCTCCAAGGAGCTTCAGAGTTATGGAGTCCTTGGCAGTCAAGAGTGGAAGGACTCAGTAAATCTAGCCCCCCTGAGCCCATGACCTTGGGGCAACAGCTGGGCTAAAAGTCACCACCAGCTGCTGCCTGAACAATCCTGGCGCTTGACGGTTTATTACATGGATCAGTCACACGGGCCAAGAGTCACTATGAGACATGTTTAGCGTGTCTATGTAAAATCTCATTTAGCACAATGCTTTCTTTCTGAAAAAAGAGAAAGAGATTATAGTTTAGAGATCTGTATTTCGAAGTCCTGAGAAACAGACCTGAAGCACAGGAGCGCAAGCAGCACTCAGAGGCAGGGATGTTGACGGTGGAAGCCCTGGGAGAAACCAATAAAATAAGAGGGACAGAACCTAGTTTTCCCTCACTCGGGATAGCCCCAGGGGAAGGCGTGCAGAGGGAGCGTAAATGGCTGGACTCTCGGGGAGAAAATTGCTCCTGGCTCATTACCTGGTTCTTATAATATTGATAGCATCTCATCTTTTTTTTGCTGTTTCAAAGGGTTCACAACTGCAGAATCCTAGTACATAGTTAGTTAGGTTCTCTCTCTGTCTCTCTCACTCCCTGACAGGCACCAGGATGGAGTCTGTGTTGAAAGGTTACCATTAGCCTGGCAGTAGACTATTCCTAATGTGTTGCTGTTTTGTTTTGAAGAAGGAATTCACAGGGCCTGGGCTCCATCTCAGGCCTGTCCGTGCAGATCGTGCTAGGCTGCCTCTCCAATGGACTCTGAACTCTGTGCTTAGCGCCTGCGGGAATGACAATGGAAGGATAAGACCCCCTCTGGGCAGGGGAATCTTGAAGATCACATCCAGGTTACTCATTGCCTAAGAGAAAACAGACACTAATCACCCCTGCCTCCGGACAGTATCTATCGGAATGTAACCACAGGCTTATCGGTTATTAACTGGCTGGAATATAACCGTGGGCTTATTAATTATTAACTGTTTGAACACATAACACGTGAATGATGGGGTTATTGTGATTGTATTTACCCTTCCTTT
Source organism: Cervus canadensis (assembly GCF_019320065.1). Classification (NCBI taxonomy): domain Eukaryota; kingdom Metazoa; phylum Chordata; class Mammalia; order Artiodactyla; family Cervidae; genus Cervus; species Cervus canadensis. The sequence goes on along the minus strand of NC_057402.1, from coordinate 65,243,310 downwards.
GTAAGCCTCAAGGGATTTGGGCTGGTGGGTTTGGACAGTACATGGGGTATAAAAGATTTTCACAAATGCTGGTTGGGGTCCTTGGCTAAGAGGAGACTCTGTCTTGGGCCCGCCGGTGTAATAAACTGCACTCCACTATCTGCATTGTCCTTCTGAGTGAGTTTGTTTCCCGGAAAGCATGGCTATAACAGTTTCATACTTATTTTTTCTCTCTGTGTTTATTCTGTAAATCAAAAAGGAAAACCGTCAGTACTAGAGTTTCATTTCTAAGTTCTGTAGATGCCATTGGGCGTCCCAGGTGGTGCTGGTGGTAAAGAAACCACCTGCCAATGCAGGAGACATAAGGGCTGTGGATTTGATCCCTGGGTTGAGAAGATCCCCTGGAGGAGGGTATGGCAACCCACTCCAGTATCCTTGCCTGGAGAATCCCATGGACAGAAGAGCCTGGCAATCTACAGTCCATAGAGTCACAAAGAGTCGGACATGACTAAAGCAACTTAGTAGCAAGCACAGATGCCATTAAAGGAACTATTTTCCTGAGGTGGTGATTTCCATCAGGGCGGTCACTGTCTTCCTTGACTCTTGAGAACCATCCTATCATGCCTCAGGCCACATTTCCAAGTCAAAGTGCTGATTCTGGAGTCTACATGAAGTGACTTAATGCAGGACCTGCCTGAGTTTAAGAAGCTCTGATGTAGAAATTCTCATAAGACCTGGTTTATTAGAGGGGAAAGACTCACAGAAGTCTGTGGACAGTGCCCTCCACACACCATACAGCAGATACTGTGTCCTGACGAGGAATCAGGGCTTTGCTTCCTGTTTTGATATTTCCATAAAACAACATACCAAGGATATATCTCTCCAGCAAATTTTCTCTAATCCTAGAGCCATCCAGATCTACAGAAGGAAAATTTGGCCTCATCCTTAAAATACAGTTTTGAAGCTAAATTGGTACTTATCGTGGCCTATATGATGGCCTCCAGTCATCCCCCAACTCCTCATATACATACTCTTGTGTAAACCATTCTCTTGAGTGTGTGCTGGCCCTAGTGACTCACTTCTAAAGGATAATGCATATCAGAGGTGATGGAGGTAATTTGTGATGAGATTATTGCCACTCCCATGGCTATTGGCAGACATCATCAATTTCTCTCTGTCAACTAGAGAGGGTGGGGGGTAACACTCCCAAGATAGAAGCCTAATGTCAACAACCTAACACTGGAAAGTCTTCTGCCACAGACTATTTACTGGAAATGAGACACCATGTAAAATCCACACTCAAGAGAAAGGAAACAAACTGCACTTTTTGAAGGGAGAAATGTCAAAAAATGTTGTGGACCGAAAAGCTAGCCTAGTCCCCATCTAACTGGATTGCAAGGAAATTCTGCCAATATTTGCGCCATATTCCTTCTCCCAGGTTCACCCTAGAATCCACAGAACTAACTTGGATCCATGGAAAGATAAGGAAAGCCTCTAATCTCTAAAACTATGCTTAGGATGAACCAATATAATCATGGCTAAAGCCTAAAAGGTGCTGACTGATCTGCAATCTGACTGATCTCTGATGTGGACCTCAGAACGGTCCAGGCAGGCAAGCCCAGTGTCCAGTCAGATGCTAGCTTCATCCTTCTCTGAGCCCCATTTCCTTCCTAGAGGGCTACCACCGAGCCATTCAAACACCAGCTAAAGCAGAAAAAGTTGTGTGTTGGCCTTAACACACCTTCTCAGCAAGCTTCCTCAACCAAAACCCAAACTCAAATGTTCTTGTTGCTTTTTATTCTCTACTTCTTTAAGCCCTCTCCAAGAAAAGCCAAGTGCACAAAGTATCTATTTCAAAGGATTGAAACAGTATTTTAAAGGGCAATTTAGCCAATTATTATTTTAAAGTACTTCCTTTCTTGGAGTTTCCCAGGTGACTAGTGGTAAAGAACCCACCTGCCAATGCAAGAGGAAAAAGATGTGGGTTTGATCCCTGGGTTGGGAAGATCCCCTGGAGCAGGGCATGGCAACCCATTCCGATATTCCTGCCTGGAGAATCCCATGGACAGAGGAGATTGACGGACTACAGTCCATGGAGTCGCAAAGAATCAGACATGGCTGAAACAACTTATCATGCATGCATGCACACACATTCTTTCTTGGAGAAATATCAATCTCACAGAGAATTTCCTATGAGAAACGCAAACATGAAAAAGGACTATTTTTTCTTCAAACTTGAAGGTTTTGAATCATTTTAAAATAAAGAGTAGATACGTGGTTTGTAATCAAGAGTTACTAGTCTTGGTTTGCCATGGCTTACCACATCAATTTGATGAACTTGAACTTCTCTACAGACAGCCAGTTCATACAAACAGGATCGTATCTGAGCCTCAAAGGTAGACTTCCACAGTTGACTCCTTGCAAACCATATAGTTTAAAACTCTCATTTGACTATCTGAGAAAGGTAATTCAGAAATAAAACGTTCAGGCTTTGAACAGAGGGAGGGTATTTTTTAAAGTATGGATCGTTGCATAAAAAGGTCAGAAATGGACCTGAAAGCATGCATGATGATATGCTAATTTCAACAATAAATAAGGCAAGTCTGATTTGGTTGCTGTGCTAATGTATATCTCCTTTGCAGTCACTTCTCTTACACAAATGTGTATGCTGGTACATGTCTTTATTCCTAATTTTTTTTTTTAATTTGCAACTAATTTTAAACTGGCTGAAAGGAGCCCCTGAATTATATTCTGAAACAACTGGGAAAAAGTGTTCAGGCTACTGAAAGCACATGAGAATAAAATGTTACTAGATATTTTAAAGAATAACTGAAGCAAATGTACTAGAACTAGACTTACTGCTTTTTCATAATGGGATGGACTAAATTATCCATTATACAGGAATCACACATAAAAGCCTTTCTCCACATCAACTGATAGATCAAAGGAAGGGAGGATGAGTGGTCTCCAGGCACGAACCACACCTCCGGAATTCTGAGCCCACGAGTGAGCGGTCTGCACTTTAACTACCTCTCCTTGACATGAAACAGGAGGAAAGTCAGGTAGGCTCAGCTACAAAGATTTCCCTTCCGTCCGCGCCCCTCCCCTTTCCATTCCATCGGCAGGATGACAGCTCCCTGATGGGGCTCAGGTGAATCTCATTTAGAATCTGGACTTGGTGAGTCCCTCCCGTCCGAGCCTTTCAGGAAGGGTGTCTGTCAGCATCACAGCGTGGGTCCCTGGCATATTTACGGTTCCAGGGACGGCATGCTCCTCCCCACCACAGCTGCGCTGGCTTCCTTGCTCACCCCCATCTGCATGAAAACTACCCAACCAGATATTCTGACTCCCAGTGACAGATGAAAGCATGCCGCATCCTCTTGTCATCTGCCGGCCCCCAGCTCTCTCTTCGGAGTATTCAAGGGCCATTTAAGTGTCATCCCAACAATCATCTTGCCGCTGTGCTCCCAATTTATCAATATTCCAAAGAAACCATTCATTCACCCCCTCGCTCTTTCAGCAGACATTACTCAGAGTCTCCTAGGGGCCGCTCACTCACCCAGTCATTGCAACTCAATCACAAGCACGCGGCCCGATCCGTGACCTCACGGAGTTCATGTCTCTCACACTTTCCATATGAGTAGCTTCTTGATCTACTGGCAACCTCTGGGCCTGTTAATTTCCTAGAAATCTACAGGAAATGGCAGCTAACCTCTGTCGAGGATTTCTCTTGCAGAGATTCCTAAGGGCTAAAAGAAAAAGAGGGCAACCCAGCAGGACTTTCCCAGGGTACACCCGCTACCCCTGAAACAGGGAGAAATAGAGGAACCAGCAAAACCTCTGGTCTAGGTCAAGTCAAGACAGGCATTGGACACATCACTCACAGGGCACTGCTCCATCAGGGCCAGTTCTATGCAAGCACCACCCACCACTCTGGGCACAAGGAGATGAACCAGCTTCCAGGTTCCAGCTTCCAGGGGCCTGACCATCTGGGGAGGATTAGAGTAATGTGTAGGGGAGGTGAGAGTAGATAAACAGTAAACAAATTCATAGAGGAAATATTTGCAGGTGACAATAAACTCAGCTAAAATCATGAAAGTAGAGAAGAAAGTCTGGAAGCTAACTAAGCCCAACCCTTCATCCTTCTGGCCTCAGTGTTCCCACCTATAAAATGGGTATGATCCTGAAAACTCTTCAAGTCTCTTCCCCTGCACCTAGAACGCTTAGTTCAATCAGTGCTAGCCACTTAAATCTACATGTCCACTCCCTTTCTGCACTTTCTCGAAACACTCCTGACCTGTCCACGTGTTTGATCACTCATGACCCACCCATGACCCACCAGGAATGTACAAATGACTGCTCACATTTGGGAAGCACTCACAGGTTACAAAGAGCTTACAGAGACACCGGCTCATTAATCACATCATCTTTACACACACCAGGATCAGGGAAGACGCTGTTCTTTCCCTTTTATGGATAAAAACCTTCAAGGCTCAGGGAAGGGAAATAGGTTAACAAAGATCTGAGAAGAAGAAACAGCAATTAAATTGATTTTAAAAGCAGGCTTTCTAAAGCTAAATTCCATACCTGTATAGATTACTGATCAGGAGGTAAATTTGAAAGGGAAGCCCTGAGGAGAGAGAAGGAAGGAAGCAAGCGCCCTCACGGTTAAGGAAACGTCACCATGGCTGACAGTGAGCGTCATCCCGACAGAGCTGGCTTCTGACAGATGCAGCCGAGGTGAAGGACCTGAGAATCTGCTGTCCGTTAGGGACTGCAGCACGCCAGGAAGCGGACTCAGACAAGTCTACTTTTACCACCAACGTCTGGACTCTTGGTTGTCTCTGTGGCCTGTGGAGTCCTTCTCCAGCTCCTGTTTGTGACCCAGCAGAGCATCCCATGTGGTACGGGACGGATTAGAGAGACAAAGACATCATTTGCCAGTAAGTTTAAGAAACTTCTGAGGAGTACCACACAAACTGGAAGGGAAATCAAATGCAAAATCGAAGCCTCTGGCCATCAGTGTGACTTCTCACTCTGTTGACAACTTCTGTGCAAGGGACTCTGAGAAGCCATGTCCACATATGGAGAGGCAAGGAGACCCAGGTGGCCTGGATTCTACCTAACCAAGGTTTCCTTTCCACCCAGGGTAAATTCAAAATAAAGTCCTCTGGAAATCATTGAGCTGGTTATTTTTCTTACCCCTGAGCCAAATTTGAGATGCAAAATTATCACAAGTTTGTCTATGGTATTCACAAGCCAGCAGATGCTGTGTATTGAACATTTATTCATGAAAAAAAGAAAAGGAGAGAATGTGTATGAATGAAAAGAAATTGAGTTACATCTTAATAATGTAGCTATTAGATAACAAGCAAAAGGTACTTTTTTGTTTCATTTCACTTGAATTGACTTTACTTCAATACTTTTCATTAATATGTGAAAAGTAAAAGTGTTAGTCACTCAGTTGTATCTGACTCTGCGATCCCATGGACTATATAGCCTGCAAGGCTCCACTGTTCATGGAATTCTCCAGGAAAGAATACCATTTCTTATGCATAGCCATTTCTTGCTCCAGAGGATCTTCCCAACCCAGGGATTGAATCCAGGTTCCCCTGCTTTGCAGGTGGATTTTTAACCATATGAACCACCAGAGAAGCCTTTTTATCAGTATAAGTTCAGTCAGTTCAGTCACCCAGGCGTGTCTAACTCTTTGTGATCCCATGGTCTGCTGCACACCAGGCCTCCCTGTCCATCACCAACTTCCAGAGCTTACTCAAACTCATGTCCATCAAGTTAGTGATGCCACCCGACCATCTCATCTTCCGTCGGCCCCTTCTCCTCCCACCTTCAATCTTTCCCAGCATCAGGATCTTTTTCAGTGAGTCAGTTCTTCACATCAGGTGGCGAAAATATTGAGGCTTCAGCTTCAGCATCAGTCCTTCCAATGAATATTCAGGACTGATCTCCTTTAGGATGGACTGGTTGGATCTCCTTGCAGTCCAAGGTACTCTCAAGAGTCTTCTCCAACACCACAGTTCAAAAGCATCAATTCTTCAGCACTCAGCTTTCTTTATAGTCCAATGTTCACTATCCACACATGACTACTGGAAAAACCATAGCCTTGACTAGATGGACATTTTTTTGGCAAAATAATGTCTCTGCTTTTTAATATGCTGTCTAAGTTAGTAATAACTTTTCTTCCAAGGAGCAAGCGTCTTTTAATTTCATGGCTGCAGTCACCATCTGCAGTGATTTTGGAGCCCAAAAGAATAGTCTCTCACTATTTCAATTGTTTCCCCATCTATTTACCATGAAGTGATGGACTGGATGCCATGATCTTAGGTTTCTGAATGTTGAGTTTGAAGCCAGCTTTTTCCTCTCTTCTCCTTTCCTCAGCTCTCCTCTTTCACTTTCATCAAGAGGCTCTTTATTTCTTCACTTTCTGCCATAAGGGTGCTGTCATCTGCATATCTGAGGTTATTGCTATTTCTCAATATAAGCCATGGTAAATAAATGGGTCACAATATCACATCTTCCTCCTCATCATTGTCATCAGTGTTAACCTCAAGCTCACCTTAGGAGTTTAGCCTTATTTTCTACATTTTACAGAGGAGGCACGTTGTTACCCACCCTAGGTCTCAGAGCTGCCATAAATGCAAAACACTGTCTTCCTGCAAAAGCCCACACCCTTCAAAGCTGCAGGTCCTTGGCAATAATCTGGTCTGCGCAGGCCTCATACAGCAAAGGAGGAAATGGCCTTCACGTCGGGACTTGAAAAACACCAATAAACCACCGTTGCTCTCACTCCCTCAAAAATATTTTTCATACCAGGCTGTGAATTTGAATTAAAGCTTGAAGAGGCTGACTGAAAAAGAACCCTTTGTGGAGGGAAATGAACCACCCAACTATTATTGTGTTTTAGTTACCTTTTCATTCTAAGGGGCCAGGTTCCTGTCCGTCTACGCTGAGGAACCTAACTACTAAGCAGGGTCATGCGTGGGGTTGCAGGGAGAATGCCTCCAGAAAAAATGTAGTTCTGGGAGAAGGGAGGTCAGCTGGTGAGGTGCCTTGTGGCCAACCATTGCTCTAAAGAGCCACGTTTCTTGGCTGATACCCACGTGAAGACTCCTTGCTCACTGAATCTTGGCTGGACCCGTGATATACAACAACCAGCAGGATGGGGCAAAGGCCAGCCTGGGCCAGCTCTGGATCTAACAGACCTGACAGCTTCCACTTCCTCTCTCTGAGCCTTGCTTTTTGGCATCATGGAGAGTGAATGAGGCTTCCTTAAAAAATGATGTCCATGTTCTAAGCCCCAGAACCTCTGAACGCAAATTTCTTTGAAAAAACAAACAAACAGGGTTCTTGTAAATATAATTCAGTTACTAATTTGAGATGAGATTGTCTGGAATTATCCAGGTGGAGACCCCTAAATCCAACAACAAGATTATAAGAAGAAGGCAGAGGGAGATTCAAGACACAGAGGAGGAAAGTCCACCTGGAGAAAGAAGCAGAGGTGGGACTGACACTGCCCGCAGCAAATGAACATTTGAAACCACCGGATCCAGAAGGGGCTTCTCCGGCATTCTCTCCCACACCCTCTGGAGCATGTCTGGCCCTGCCTACACCTTGGGTCCAGCTGCTAGATGCTGAGTCACTGCAGTCGCATCCTACTCTCTGCCACCCTATGGGCTATAGTCCACAGGGCTCCTCTGTCCATGGGATCCTCCAAGAAAGAATACTGGAGTGGGTTGCCATGCCCTCCTCCAGGGGATCTTCCTGACCCAGGGATCGAACTTGCATCTCTAAGGTCTCCTGCATTGGCAGGCGGGTTCTTTACCACAAGCACCACCTAGGAAGCCTGGATTCCAACTTCTGGCCTCCAAAACTGTGAGAATAAATTTCTGGCATTTTAAGCCACACAGGTAGTACTGTCCTATGGCAGCCCCAGGAAATTAGGACAGGCAACATGAGAATCCACATAGAAAGTGCCCCTTCCTACTGGGAAGGTCACGTGGAAAGGAAAGGCCCTGAGTATAAACAGTGGGAAAGAGGGCCCCAGCTTCCTTGTCAAGGCTCTGTGACCCTAGCTCCAGTAACTGTGAGACTATAACCTCCAAGAGGCCACTAGAACACCAGCCATTCACAGGCTTACTGAGGCATGGGAGATAATCAAGTGATTGTTATTTCAAGTGGCTAAGTGGAAGGTGGTGTTTGATGGAGCAGTAGATTACTGAGAAGGAAACTAAGGACCACTTCAAACAGAGAGAAGTCCGAGGGCCCTGAGGACTAAAATGCAGCTCCAGAGTGGAAGGGGAAATGTCATCAGAAAATGATAGTGAGGAAAAATCACACTGACCATCCTGTCACAATCCTGACCTGGCCTGTGAAATGGAAATCAGTCCGGCCTGTACTCACATTGAGTCCCCGCGCAGAGACAGCCCAGGAGATGTGTCTGGCCAGGTTGGGAGTTGAAGAGGCGATAGTAACCCGATGTGTAGACAATGGAAACATGCTGAATGACAAGTGGATGATGCATGGGACACTGCGGGTGTTACTATCACCACCTTAGTAGATTACCACCAACTGTGACACCAATGTGTTATCCTTTTGGAGGTCAGAAGTCCGAAATGAGTCTTACAGGATGAAAATTAAGGTGTCAGCAGGGTTGGTTTCTCTGGAGGCTCAGAGAATACCCATTTCCTTGCTCCTTCCAGCCCCTTGTTGCCACCTGCATCCTTCAGCTTGTGGCCTCCCCTTCCATCCTCAAAACTCATGGCTCCAACCTCTGGTTCTGTCCTTATGTCTTCTCTCCCTATCTCTGATCCTCCTTCCTCCCTCTTACAGGACTCATGAGGCCCTGAATTACATTCAGGGTCCTGGATTACAGATAATCCACAATGAGCTTTTCAGCTCAAGATCCTTAACTTAATGACATCCAAAAGTCTCCTTTTGGCATAAAGTAACAGATTCACAGGTGCTTGTATTAGAGTGTGGGCAACTGCAGGGGCCATCATTCAGCCTTATATCTAATGAGCATCAACTACGTGTGAAGCATTGAGTTCTTTTCTTTCTTATTTAATCCTCCCAACATCCCTCTGAGAGAAGTACAATTGTTTTCCCCTTTTAAAAACCAAAATTCAAAATTGAGAATCCATCCATGTTTACACAGCATACAGAGGCTAAGGCAGGATTCCTGTTAGTGTGTCTAACCCGGGAGCCTGGGCTCTTACCCAAACGTAAGAGCTCTGGGGCCCTAGCCCACGTGCCCCACACCTATGGGCAGCACTCCCCAGGCACTAGCAGTAGATTCACCGTCAGCCAGCCCAGTTCTAATGCTGCCATTGCACAGAAACCCAGAGAGGTAAAGTGACCTGGTGTGCCAGCAAGAAGCAAACGAGACCAGCTTCATTCATTCCTTTGCCAAATATTTACTCAGTTCTACTAAGTGCCTGACACTGGAGACTCCACAATGAGTGAACCAGAGACCTTGCAGAGACACAACGTGTAATTGTGCAGTAAAAATCTATAGCACGAGCCATGGATGAGCGCTATAAAAAAAGTAAATTAGACAAGAGGCAGGGGGTTTTAGGGGGAATGGTCAAGGCCTTTCTGATGAAGTACAGTTTGAATAGAGATCAAATCCCACCTCCAATGAGCAGAGCCCACACTTCCTCCCTCTAAGAAACAAAATACAAAAGAAAAATCTCTCCCTGGAGGAATATTAAAACTGAATTATGTGCATTTGTTTTAAACGAAGACTCAGTGGTAACCGCATACATTACAACTCAGGCATGAGTTCCTGGTTGGACCTTGTCATACCAGCCAGGGGATGGATGCTACATCATCACACTGGGGAACAGAATTCTTCTACCAGGCAGCAAAACATCATGTGTGGTTTTCTACTTGTGCACAATACAAATCATATAAAATGCTATTTCTTAATTAGTTCCCACCAGGTTCCCAGTTCTGCAAGAGACTTCAAGGGGAATTCATAGACCACATAAGAGCCCCAGCCCAAATAAGGAGCAATGTTTGTTGTGCCCAGAAGCTGCACGAGATCTGAATTGACTGGGTTGAGAGAGTCTTGAGAGAGAAGGTAGAATTTTAGTTGGTCTCTAAAGTAGCCAGGGCTTCCCAGGTGGCACGAGTGATAAAAGAACACTCTTGCCAATGCTGGAGATACAAAAGACCCAGGTTCAATCCCTGGGTCAGGAAGATCCTCAGAAGAGGGCACAGCAATCCCACATTAGTACACTTGCCTGGAGAATCCCATGGACAGAGGAGCCTGGTGGGTAACAGTCCAGGGCATCACAAACAGTTGGACACAACTGAAACAGCTTGCACACTAAAGTCGCTAAATTATAGATAACAGAGTCAAAGGAAAGTGGGGAGTGAGGAGTGATTTCCCAGTGGGAGCACTGCAGAAACAGCCCAGTGTGCCTCGGGAAGAGAAAGGAGACCCATCCAGCCATCCCAAGCACTTACGATGGGAGGAACTAGTGTGCTCATCTTGGGAAGAACCTCCAGGGGCATCAGATTAGGAATGGTGGTGTGATAAGAGCAACATTCTTTCAAGAGCAATCAGAAAGAGAACTGATGGAAACAGGAGGAAAATTAAAAACTGGAGAACCATTTAGAGGCCAATGCTCTGATGGAAACTGGAAAATGAGGCCCTGGAGACATACTTGAAAGGAAGGCCTGCTCCACAGTAGATCCACAAGACCAGGAGGGTCTGTGTTGTCCAGGTTCTTCTTCTCTGTATGCGTCTGGTTTGGGTAGACCACTAAGGAGATTGGGGGCAGATTTGGAGGGTCAAGGGAAGCAGGAGATGTTGTGTGGCTGATCTGCTGGTTGTCCTCGTTTGTGTGACACAGCATCTGGGCCCCAAACTCTCCATCTTCCCCTAGGTCCTCCCTCGGCTTTTCCAACTCCTAGGCTAGGGTCTATAGGACACTCCCACCACCAAAGTCCAAGGAAGTAAGAACTGACACTTTATTTCATCTTCTTCGTAGATTCCAGTTTGCTCTTGTTGTCCTGCACTATACATCCTCCTACCTTCCTCACTCCATGCCCTGTGGGCTGGAAACTCTAGCATCGGGTCTAATATAACAGCCTTACACTCACAGAACCTGTTAACCAACTCCCATGATTATATAATACCAAATCCTTCTAGGGCTTCCCAGGTGGTGCTCGTGGGAAAGAACCCACCTGCCAATGCGGGAGACAGAAGAGATGTGGGTTTGATCCCTGGGTCAGGAAGATCTCCTGAAAGAGCATATAGCAACTGACTCCAGAATTCATGTCCTGGAAAATTCCATGGACATAGGAGCCTGGCAGGCTTCTGGCAGGCTATAGTCCATAGGGGCACAGAAAGAAAGACACAACTGAAATAACTTAGAATGTACACATGCAAATCCTTCTAAGAAGTATATATACACATACATATACATATGCATTATATATATATACACATGCATATATAATATGCATTATTTATATATTATATATAATATAATCACACAATGGTTCTACTTTTCTGGTTTAACCCTCACTGATACAAAAAGGAAATGAGATAGGATATTAAAGATTAGTAAGAATCATAGTCATTAATAATAGTAAAACAAATAATTAACATTTTTGAGCACTTCTTATTTTCCCAGTGCTATGCAAGATATTTGTATAATCTCACTGATACTTAAAATAGCTCTATAAATGACTCCTACTCTCCACTGTTATCAGCTAGAGATCATCTTAGCTGTTCACAAACCTACGAAGTTTCAGCACTTGATTCAAAGCTATAATTCATCTTACTCTGGGTGGTTGGCCACCACTAATACATTTTGTCTCTTCCATAGTAGAGAGAGAGAAGCAAGGGCCCACTGAGTTTAGGGTCCAGTGACAGATGGACCTTGGTGCCATGGTCAGAGATGGGACACACCAAGAAAAAGGGTTAATTAAGCATTGGGTGAAGGGGAGGGAAAGGACAAATGGAGGTGCAGGTTATCTGGGACATGTTGAGGTGGAGATGATGAAAATTTTTAGGGCGTTTATACTAATATCCAGGTTAGAAATAGTGTCTTTATTGTGCATCATGAAGAAAATGTGAGTGGTTTTGGCTTAGAAGTGGATGACCTACTCTCACAGACAGTCAACCTGTGGATGGAAATCACATGGAAAGTTGCCTGGTGAGGTACCATTTTAAATCTGTTATTCAGTATGGGAAGCAATATTTCACTTCCCTAGTGGGAAAGAAACGAAAATCTCCCTCAAGCTATCAAGCCCTCTAAATAGCTGGTAGAAGGAGACCTAGTGTTAGAGAAAGATTCTATGCCTGGTGGGGGTGGGGGTGCTGGTGAGGGGGGAGGGGGTAGACAGCAATTCCAGGGGCAGAAAAGGACTAGAGGCAGCCCGGCCAGTCGGTAAACTCTGGGTAACCTGTTGAAACCAGAAACCAGACAGGATCCAGGGGCTGGGAGTTGCTTGATGGCCAGGTGATATGGCTTATAAAGAGAGAGGCCAAGAGGCCAGACCATGGGAAATGAAATGGGCTCGTGACGGGTCAGGGAGCAGGCGGAGTAGTAAAAGCTGAGTGATTTCTTGTGTGATTAAGGGTTTATTTGGTGTTATCTGGAGTTAGAGGGAAATATGATAGGGAAACCCAGTGTCTAGGACTGTACATATGCCCACCCCAGTTTGACAGAGAAAAGGCAGCTCAAAACAAGTTGTTTGTAGAGATTATTATTTTAACCTCTCGATCTTCCCCCCCAAAAAATAAAAGACCCCCACTTTCAGTCACTTTCTGTAACACACAGCAATTTGGAGAAGTGTTTCCTAAATCTTCTCAGAGAGATATATTGATAGATAAAGGATAGGTGTTACTGCCTTCATGAAAGCAAAAATAATCATTTACCCCTGAAATGTTCCCAGATAAAGTTCCATATTTTATAAAGATATCTGAGTTCTAAAGCTTAAACTTCTTTCATGCTCTAATTTTCCTTTTTTCTTAAACACATGTCTTAAACACATTAAATAAATGTCTTTATTCCCAGTAATCACACACACACACACACAAACTCCAGAATTAACACATTTTCCCCTTATAGAACATGTTTTGATTGGTAACTTCATTAATGTGAGATAGGCTTAGTTTTAAAAATAAGTAAATATGGGAGAATGATTTCATACAGGACAGTAGAGTAATTTTAGCCACATTTTCATACTGCAGCAATTTTACCTATAATCCCCTTCCACTGGAAATGGGTATAGTGATTATTTTTCAAGAGATTTTCAATTTTCCTATATTCTCAGGTTTTTAACAAATGTAATCAAATTAAAAAGCCTCAACTCTATTTAAAATCATAAATACTTAATTACTTTTTTATATCATTAACTAAAATTTTGACCAGTTCATGCTGGGATGTTAATGCGGTTAATGTTTATGCCAGAATTTCTAGATAGTCACAGATTTGTTTTTAGCATCACAGAAAATATTCAGAGTTAAGTTTAATATCACAAACTCTTTTACATATATAGCTAACTATAGGGATAGTTGGGATCTTTCCTCATTATCTTTCAAAATCAAGATTTGAAACCACAAGTTTCACAGATTTCCAAGATCTTATGAACCACAGATTTTTGTCTCCAAAATATCAACAAAACCTTGAGAGAAACCTAAGACAGAAATAAAATTCACAATGCAATTGAAGTTAGTATCCTTTACTTCTATGAAAGGATGGCCTCAGGCTGAGCAAAGAAAACAAAACTGATACTTAAAAAAAAAAAAAAAACCTGAGTGCTTCTAATGCATTAGGGAGCAGGTGTTGAGGCGGCCAAACGGAACTTTGGGGTCACTGGGTAGGAATGTCAAAGCTGAGTTATTAAGTTTAAGCAGAAAATACGGCCTGAAAGTTTAGCTTCGAACAAATTAAGGATGTGCCGAGAAATGAGTGAAATATTTTCTCTGCGAGTCACGGGGTTTGCAGGTTGGGATCCAGCATCTGGGGCTGATTACGTATGCTTTAAGGTGACAGGTGGCTTTAGGAAATGGAGCCCTAGTGGAGCTTTTAAAATATTTTCCAGGGAAGGGTAAATAATTTGATGCCTTGCTGATTTGGTTTCCCCTCTGCAGGCTGTTTGAAATACAAAAATACATCTTAAGCCACATCAAAGTTGTTTCATGTGCAGACAAAGACAGACATCCTCAACTCTGACACTTGGCCACATCAGTTTCACTTCCGGCATTTTGAAATCTGTTCCATGCACAACTGTTAGAGATCAGTTACCAAACCTTATTATACTTATAAAACTAATATTTATCAGTCATCTTTTTAATACTTGATTTTCATGAGCCTGAAAACTTTTATTGCCCAATTAGTTTCTAGGGGCAGCCACAGATGTTGAGCCAGAGAAAATAAACTCAGTTCTGGCACCAACAATTACATGATGAGGAATCATTGCAACTTCTGTACAAATAAAAGAAATGTTCTTTAGAGCGTTTGCCAAGTCAGCGGTCATTTGCTGAGATCAAAGATGATGGATGATTTATTCATAAGAAATTTCCCTTGCCTTTCTTTCGTAGTTTTCAACTGTTTGATGGCTGCTGTTTGTTTTAGTTTTTGCTTCTCCTTGCATTTGGTTCAAAACCATGTTTAGTTTGATGTTATGAATCACCTATAGGTTCCACTTTGCCCTGTTGGGCACATCTCAATTAAAGAGAGTTAGGCCTGGCGTGCTGCGATTCATGGGATCGCAAAGAGTCGGACACGACTGAGCAACTGAACTGAACTGAACTGAACCCATGACTCTAGTACTAAATACTGAATTCTAAATATTCATCTGGATCAAAAAGTATAGCGTTATTAAGATATTAAATTTGCTATCAAAGTGCAAGTAAAAGCAATTTGCTTTAATTTTAACATATAGTGTCTATAAAGCACTCAATTCTTCACAGCCAAATGGATTTTTACATACATATGCACTCTGTAACCACTACCATTCTATTCAAGGTAGAGATTATTTCAAGATCCTAAAAATAAAGAGCCAAGAGCTTTTTAAATGGAATTTTTAACTGACATTTTCTTTTTAATAGAAAGTGAATGAAAGAAACATTTTCAAAAGTTTTTCCACATGGTTGGTCAACAATTTTTCTTCTCAATCATCTCATTCCTCCAAGCTAGTCTTTTTTTTTTTTTTTTTTTGGTAACACAAAGTCCTTCTTCTTCTTTTCCAAATACATTTATACATACATATATATATATATACACACACACACAGAGATGATAGAAAATAAATATGATATTTATATACAGAAATTTCAGAAATATATGTGTATATATATATATATATATAGCAAGAGATAGATGATAGAAAACATATATAAATATATATATAATTTATATATCACTTAATGAGTCCAGTTCCCCATTCTTCTGGCAAGGACTGGGATGGAATAAAGTCCCCACATATCTACTCAAGAAGAAAAGGAAGAGAAAGTCTCCCTCGGTGCCACCTCCCGACAGTTCCCATGGAGTTCTCTGTTCTGCAACCTGGATCCCTGAACTCCCATGTTCTTAGATGCTTGCTACCAAATCCATAATTACCATTGGCCTCAAAACACATGTGCTCCAGTGAATGTTTCCCCATTTAACCAGACACAAACCCAGCTTTAAACAAAGACTGAAATGAATGACAAGCATAGAAACAGTTTCAATCTCACAGGGCACTAGAATAAAAGGGAAATCATGTAAGTGAATATGCGAATAAGGTAAGATAAGTTGCCTTTCTTCTGTGGCTCTGCAAGAAGATCATCATTCGGCGTCTTAGTGTCGCACCAGACAAGTTAATCGCCCTTGGCACTTGACCCCCGGGTTTGTTTGTTTGTTTCTGTCTTCTTTGAATATATCCAGCACATTCTAAATTTAAAAGTTTTTAACTGAGTTTTTGACAAAATAACATAAATTTAATTGTTTTTAAGATATTGCTCCCTTGAAGTTATTTTCCTATTTTGGTAGAACTGCATAGTTTTTAATTATACCTGTATAAAGCGCTTCATGACGGAGTGGATTCACTTGCAATTTGTATAGTGTGTGTACCTTTTTAACACTGAAGTTCTTGAGGGCAGGTTGTCTTCATTTTAGTGTTCTACCACTTGCATGCCACTTGACAGGGTACTTTAAAAATATTAATGAAAGTCAAATATGCTCAAAATTGTCTGAACCCTTGCAGATCACCTAAAGCAGAGATTTTCAGACTCAAGTCCTTGAATTTGTTTCATCAAAATCAAGAGTTTTGAGGACAATGAGAGAGTTATGGGACACAGATTCCTGAACCTCTCCATCAGAGAGCATAAATTAGAAGGCATTAATTGGGGTTCAGAGATTTCAATGTTTTAATTATCCAGATCATTTTCATTTGTAGCCATGTTTAAGAGTTATTGATTTAGGTTTATCTCTCCCTGATGTAGGGTTTTCCTAGTAGTTCAGTTGGTAAAGAATACACCCGCAATGTAAATTGAACCCCAGTTCAATTCCTGGGTCAGGAAGATCCCCTGGAGAAGGGATAGGCTACCCACTCCAGAAATATCAATAACGTCAAATACGCAGACAACACCACTCTCATGGCAGAAAGCAAAGAAGAACTAAATAGACTCTTGATGAAAGTGAAAGAGAAGGGTGAACAAGTTGACCAAAACTTAACATTCAGAAAACTAAGATCATGGCATCCGGTCCCATCACTTCATGGCAAATAGATGGGGAAACAATGGAAACAGTGAGAGATTTTATTTTGGGGGGCTCCAAAATCACTGCAGATGGTGACTGCAGCCAAATTAAAAGATTCTTGCTCCTTGGAAGAAAAGCTATGACCAACCTAGACAGCATATTAAAAAGCACAGACATTACTTTACCAGCAAAGTCCATCTAGTCAAAGCTATGGTTTTTCCAGTAGTCATGTATGGATGTGAGAGTTTGACCATAAAGAATGCTGAGTGCCAAAGAATTGATGCTTTTGAACTGTGGTGTTGAAGAAGACTCTTGAGAGTCCCTTGGACTGCAAGGAGATCCAACCAGTCCATCCTAAAGGAGATCAGTCCTGAGTGTTCATTGGAAGGACTGATGTTGAAGCTGAAACTCCAGTACTTTGGTCACCTGATGCGAAGAACTGACTCATTGGAAAAGACCCTGATGCTGGGAAAGATTGAGGGCGGAAGGAGAAGGGGACAACAGAGGATGGCATGGTTGGATGGCATCAATGTCACTATGTTTGAGCAAGCTCCGAGAGTTGGTGATGGACAGGGAAGCCTGGAGGGCTGCAGTCCATGGTGTCGCAGAGTCGGACACGACTGAGCGCCTGAACTGAACTGAGCTGACCCACTCCAGTATTCCTGGGTTTCCCTGGTGGCTCAGACAGTAAAGAATGCTCTTGGAGTGTGGGAGACCTGGGTTTGATCCCTGGGTTGGGAAGATCCCCTGGAGAAGGAACTGGCAACCCATTCCAGTATTCTTGCCTGGAGAATCCCCATGGACAGAGGAACCTGGCGGGCTACAGTCCATGGGGTCGCAAAGAGTCAGACACGACTGAGTGACTAAGCACATCCTTCTTAATGTAAAAGCTGACTTGATTTGATTTTCAGGAGAAAAAGAAAATCTTCAAAGTATCCACAAATTAGATTCCTTACATCTGAGAAGTGGGTTGCCCTTAGAAAATATTGTGTTAATTCCCCTTATTCTGTACTCAAAGAAAAAGCATCTTAATTCTCAAAGTTATGGAGCTGATTAGCAGCAAAGTGAAGAAAAGCACTTGGTTCTCCTGAATGGAAATTCCAGAATCTCCACCATCATTTCTCCAGTGGGTCTCATTCCAAGCCCGTCCAGGCTCTCTAGCATTCTGCTAATATCTCAAGGACCTCAGCCAGAGAGGATGTCTGTTGCCTGTGGCTTCTCTCAAATAACATCGTTATTTTCTAAATAATACACACTGTGATTTCAGAGAACATATATAGTCAAGAACTTTATTATCACTGGAAATACATAAACATGAAACATTAACTCCTGGTATTGATAAGGGGTTTAATCAAATTCAGAAGCACCAGATAACAAAATATACCACAACGGAAGACATATTTAAATAAATGTTAAATAATACTCTTTTACAGTTGCTTGATCACAAAAGGAACACGTATACGCATACAAATTAAGAAAGAATGAATGACGTAGATGAAGAAATGTTTACTGGAAATTAGAAAGTTCAGAGAATTTCACAACAATGTCAGAGAGAGGTTGCTTCTTTATGAAATTTTTCTGTCTTTCCCATTTGCCTTTTTTCCCCTTACCTCTTGCCTCAATTTCTGTTCTCTGTTAACAAATTGCATGTCTTCTCTTGTAAATCCAGGTAGACTTCATTGGCATAAGACTATGCCAATCTTCCTATTGGACTGTTTGAAAGAAAAATAAATTCTGTGGCTAAAGAGTAGGTAGATTTTCTGTCTTCCTTCAAGTCAGGCCCCCAGCATGGCACCCTGGCCTCACAGTCATGCTCTCTGCTCCAGAATGGGTCCAGTCCTGAATTTTCAGGACTAAATTTGACCAAGGGTTTGGTGTATACCCTTTTTCTTAATAGGGAATTGTTTTCTGATTCTAGATCTAAATTTAAATGTACCATTTCTAAATACTTTGAAATTAAAAGGTTATGGGAAAAGGAAAAATATTCTGGTTAAAATAATGGAGTGAATGATTAAAATAATATGTTTTTTGAAATACTAGCATCAAATTGCAATTGTGAGGTTCTAGTTCCAGGTAAGAAGGAATGAGTTATCAGCAAACCCTAGAAAGTAAATACTAGCAGGAAGATTGGGGAGACCAAAGGCTCTTTCTGTTTCTTCGTTCTTATTTTATATTAGAGTGTGGTTAACTGCCTGCAATGCAGGAGACCTGGGTTCAGTCCCTGGGTCAGGAAAGTCCCCTGGAGAAGGAAATGGCAACCCACTCCAGTAGTCTTGCCTGGAGAATTCCAAGGACAAGGAGCCTGTTGGACTACATTCCATGGGGTTGCAAAGAGTTGGACATGACTGAGCAACTAACCAGACACACACACACACACACACACACACACACACACACGGTTAACTTACAATGCTGTTAGTTTCAGATGTACAGCAAAGTGATTCATTTATCCTTACACATATATCCATTCTTTTTCAGATTCTTTTCCCATGTAGGTATTACAAAACAGTGAGTAGAGTCCCCTGTGCTATACAGCAGGTCCTTGTTAATTATCTGTTTGTGTTTTTTTTTTATATATAGTAGTACACGTATTTGTTAATCCCAAACTCCTAAATTACCCATCTCCACCCCAGGTTTCCACTTTGGTAACCATGAGTTCGTTTTCAAAGCCTGTGTCTGCTTTGTAAATAAGTTCACTTGTATCATTTTTTTAGATTCCACATATAAGTGATATCGTGTGATATTTGTCTCAACCATCCAGCAGACCATCCTGTGCCTATAAGGCTAGTGGTGACAGAAAGGACAGCAGAGACCCGCAGGGTGTGGAAGCTGTGAGGGAGAGGGACTTCTGCATCACAGGAACCATGGTCCAAGAGGGGGCCCAGACCACCGCCCCTGTCCTCATCTGCATCCATGACAGCCGGGTCCTCTCAGCTGGCTCTCCACCCACCAGGCACCGGCCAGCCAGCACACCTCGGGCAAGCTGGCAGCTAGCTTCTGGTTCATTTCCCTCTTGGACATCATTCATGGAGCCTCCAAGGCTGTAGCAACTCGGACATGGGGAGAGTTTGGTCAGTTCTCTGGTGTTAGTTTGTATTTTAAATTGTATTTTGTAAAAGTGACACCCAAATGGAAAAGTTACGGTAAATGTAATAAAAGGATGGGTTTCCACATAAACCTAAACACCATCTTTATTGAGAAACACAAAGTAAGACAGGGACACGGGAATGACCAATTTATTTCTCCATCTCATCGGAAACTATCAAGCTGCCGGAAAATGTCTGTTCTAGCTGTCACAGAATTTCATCTCGGCCTTGCTTTCTCCTTTGACCCACAGCTCAGAAGGGGTGGGGGGGTAGTCATGATCAAGTTATTCTGTTCCAGCCTGAGCTTGTGTTTCTCAGAAAGAGAACTAGAGGGACAGCTAACAGAGATGACAGTTCAATGGTATAGAAAAAACTGTAGCAAAAAGTGAAAAAGCAAAAAAGCTCACAATGAATCACTTTTTTTTATAGAGAAAATAAAAGCTCAAAAAATATTTAAGTTGATCAAGCTAGATATCATTCTATCTGGCATTTAGACTGGGATTTCCCTGGAGAGGTCTTGAAGCCTTAGGATCACAGTCCCACCAGGTTAGGGGTAGGGTGAGGGTCAGGGTCAGGGTTAGGGCTAGTGTTAGGTTTAGGCTTTTGGAGAACTTTGCCATCTTGCTGGGCACCTTTCTGTCACCACAAGGCCAGATTTCACCTTGGGTAACTTCAGACCCCATGTAGGCGACCATCCAATACCCGTGCCTTCACCAGTCCCTGACCTTCTTGCCTCCAATGACCGTGACCCAGACTCCACATAGTCACACCCTAGAATGTGCTGTTACTCCAAAGAAGTTACATTCCACTTTTCGAGCATAATTTCTGGCCTTTGCGGCACATTCACTTACTTGCTGGGTAAATCATAGCCTCATCCTTCGGTTCCTTCACCATCACCCTATTTAACTGTCCCTGACTCTCTGGCATCTTTCTTGACCCTATTAGAAGCACAGGGCTGATGGTCAGAACATGCCTGGGAACAGCCATCTCCAGGCCTGGACCCCATCCTCCTCCTCCTCTCTCCACCAGAGCTGGAAGTATTCTCTTCACTGGTTCTGTTCTGGTGACTAAGCATTGCATAATGAGAGTCACACCAACCAAGTGGGTTAACGCAAGACCCACTCAAGATCTCTCAGCTAAACTGGGCCATCAGCATAAGAAGCTCATAACGTCTACTCAAACACATCATCCTCTCTCGGCAGGCAAACAGGTTTCCTACTTCACTGAAGCTCTAGATTACTGCCCTCTCAGCTGAATTAAATGTTCCTCCCTTCAAAAGATGCCCCCTTGTTTATGCCAAACTCCTCCACGCTTCATTCTCCTGCAGTCAATGTTTATCTACTTCTAACCAACCTATTTACATCCCCACCTCCATTCTATCACTTGACCCCAGGTCCTGTCAAACTACCATCCCCAAGTTTTTTTCTTCCTGTTTCAAACTTCCTCGAAGAATCTGACATTCTACGTGCTTTCTTCACTACAAATTCACTTTCCAACCATGCCAGTCATAGGCACTGGCTTCCTAATACCAAAGGGGTAAGTTGTCAGTTTTCATTTAACCAGAGCTTTGCTACATTTGACACTTTGCCTCACTCTGTCATTTGTTTTATTTAATTTCACAGCACTTATGTTTAATTTTTGCTATTTAATTTATAGTTAAGTAAATTCCAAAAAATTCAAATATATATAAAAATCGAGAGACTAATATAATGGATGGACAAGTCCATCCCTCAGCTTTAAAAACTCTCAAGTCGTCAATATTGTTTTATCTATTGCTTCTCCCACCACCTCACCCTGGGTTGTTTTGAAGCAAAGCACATACATGGTGTCATTTCATCAATAAATATCTCTCTGTATACCTCAAAAGATAAAGAATGCCTTTGAAAATAATTTTAAATACTATTATTGTCAAATCAAAATATTAATAAGTCCTTAATAGCCTCAAATATCCAAATAGTGTTCAAATTCTCATAATCACAGAGATATTTTATAACTGTGTGAGTCAGATCCAAATAAGGTCCATACATTGCAAGTAATTAAATACATCTCCCTTTTTTTCTTGTAGTTTATTGAACAAAGAAATAATTAAAGAATGAACAAACAAAGGGGGGGTGGGATTTGTCCTGCAGTTTCCTACAATCTGAATTTTGATGACCGTAAAATTTAGTGTCACTTATTTCTCTCTTTTATTTCTTTAACTTTGTAGTCAGATCTATAGAGTTGATCTCGCACACACACACACACACACACACACACACACACACACACACACCATAATCTATAATGTGCTCACCACAAGGAGGTACTTAAATGTCAAATTGTCTCTCATTTTAGATGTTAGCAAATATTGTTGAACATTGCTTTGATCCATTATTTCACCTGAGATTTCAAAATGATAATATTCTAGTTCAATCGTTACTTCTCACCCAAAACACTTTTTCTTGCTCCCTTGAAACTAAACTTTCTCAGCTACAACCAGAGACTATTCTAGACACCAGGGATACACCAGTGAACTCCTCAGACAAAAGGCCCTGCTTCCGTGGGGCATATATTTTAGTGACGCATAGTTTCTACACATAGTAAATGCTCAGCCAACATCAGCTATCGGATTTATCCATGGTTTTGTTCAGAGTGGCCTCTTGAACGTTAACATCCCCATAGTTTTATCCAGAGCACATGGCTCTTCTTACGATACTTTTCTTAGATGGTCTTATCCACTCTGTTTCAAAGATGATTACTAATAATAGTAAATATTTAGTGAGGATTTTATCAGGTAACACTCCAGGCATAGTATGTATACATGTATAATTTAATTCTCAGAACAATCAAATGAGGCAGGTATTATTGGTACCAGTTAGAATTTTTTATGGCCACAAGAATTCTTCTCTCTAATCTATGCTACTGACTAACAGCCCAACTTCTGGGCCCTGAAATCTATCACAATCCTTGTCTCAGAGGCGCACTCTTGAATGTTGGTGGGATACCAGGGTAAGTCTGATACTCGGAGACCTGAGACTCCTGATAGGCACATTCGACTTGAAGACTCCCCCAAAAACCCTGCTGAACTTTCACTAGAAATGCTCAGATCTGCCCAAATTTCCCTCTTCCTTCTCTTTCTCTTTCCCTAGGGACCAGACAGTCACCATGGCCTGATGGCTCTCCACAGACCTCCTAGTTTATTTATACTTTCTCTTTCAGGTATATCCTCTAATAAGCATCTTGACATTTAATCCCTTTTTGGTGTCTGCTTCTCAGATGACCCAGACTGATGCATTATTTTTGTATAAAAAATTATCTCAAGCTTATTGAGATAATTATTTGATGATTTCTGTGAATCCTGAACTCAGTAAAAATGGCTTTTTTTCTGCTCCACAATGTATAGGGCCTCAACTGGGAAGATGGACAGCAAGAGGTAACTCAACAGCAGGGGGCTGGACTCACCTGGAAGCATCTTCACAAACGTGCAGCAGTCACTGCAACTGTGGTCTGGGGCATCAGTTAGGGCTATTAATCAGAGAACCTACACATATCCCATATGCTCTGGGCTTCCTTGCATCATGGAAGCCTCAGGATTGCCTGGTTTCTCCCATGGACTTTCAGAGCTTCAAATGTGAGTCTCCCTGCAGACAAAGTAGATGCCACACTGCCTTTTATGACGCAGCCTCTGAAATCCCATCCTGTCACTTGGGCCATACTCTATTGGTCAAAGCAGTCATAAACTTGCCCAGGGTCAAGGATAGGAGAAATATACCCAACCTCTCAATGGAAAGACTGCCAAAGAACTATTTGGCCAATTTAAAAGCCACCATCCTCTCTGGATATCGATGTTCCAAATGAAGAAACTGAAGCACAGAGAGAGGTTATTCACCAGGAATCAAATACCTGACACTTCTCACTTCCAAACTCGGCTGCCTCCAGGTTTGCTTGAACCACTGTGCACCTCACATTAATGCCCTCAAACCAAACTTTCACCAAACTGAGTTTTCAAAAGAAAACGCACATTTTCTTTTGCATTATTCTCGAATGGCATATAATTTCACCTAACCATTGACTCCAGCTAAAAACATGAAAGTAATCTTTGACTCACCCCCATTCATGAGTCTAATCAATCACCCAGGCATGAACTGTTCACAGCATTTGAAACACTTGCACAATTGCATATCTTCTGTGTCTATCGATATTAACATCAGCATAAACTTCCATTTGCTTTATGGGTAGAAAATCCACTATCGCTACTCTTTCACTGCCCACCTTCTGGATCTTCTAGAACACTACGAGGGGAGGTCTGCTCAAGCAATGAGCAATGGCCAGTTCCATTCTGGGACAGGTCCTGGTGGTGGCCAGCCTACTGACCTGGTCTCTGCCTTCACTCCTCATCGCCAAATGATGGAACCATGAGTACGGATCCCCCCTCTGTCTGAGCGGTTCTTGCCTTGACAAAATCTCCCTTACTGAGACCCTAGAATAAAGCCAACACTCTCCTTGGTCTCAAGTGCTGACTTCTTTCAGTTACCCACAGGAAGGGCTCTCTGGGGCCTCTCTGCCAACAGGGTCTTCAGAGTCATGGCCCCTCATTCCAGCTTGGGGAAGTAGCTTGCTTTATCCACCTTCTAATCACAAAGCATTTGTTCCCCTCCCTTTCACACCTGAGAGAGTCTGAGCTCTTCTAAGAAGAGTTCAGAATTCAGGAACACTATAAAGTTTCTTTTCTGTCTCTGGAAGGAAAATACTGTGTCTTCCTCATGGTAGCACACAATAAATCTCCAACCCAGGGTCAAGCCTTTGGACTCTTGTTTCTCAATTGCTGAAGTAATAGAATCAAACACAGGAAAATTCTTCATAAGTTTCCCTGCTGCACCTATCAACTTTTCCTTCTTAACATTTTTCGGATCATTCCCTCTCCCCAGTCCTGTTCTCAACACTCCAATCCAGGTCCTTATCACCTCCCCACACCCAGACAGCTCCAGGTCCCCAGACAGAGTCCCAGGATCTCAGGGACAGTTGAGATGGACAAGATCACTTGGGCAGCTCACCACCAAAAACCCTGCCTCAAACCCAAAAGCTCTACTTCTATCTGCTTCATTGGGTAGATCTCCTGCTAAAATTGTCCCTGGAAAACAAAACAGACAAGCTCTGCAGGCAAAAAAGAAGAGTTACAGGAAACTCCAATGGGAAACAAAATTTTGATCATGACAGGCTACTGCTTAATGCCTTATAATGGTCTTCATAGGCTCAAAATGAAGTCCAACGTCTTTATGTGATGCAAAGCCCTGCATCACTCACCCCCTCCAAAGCCCCAGCATCTTCCTCTTGTACGTGATCTCCCAGCCTCACTCACAGTTCCCAGCAGACATTGTGTGGTGTCACAGCCCTGGTTTTTTCCTCATCCTCCCCTCTCTGCCAGGTCCTCTGCACCCCACACAGCTCCCATTCAGGATTTTACTGTCACGTGGAGCACTATCCCCACCAGCATCTGCCAGTCTAGGTGCTCATTCTGAGTGCACTCAGTGAATCACGATCGGTATTTTACAACTATCAGGGCATAAGCCTGTTTCATCTCCAGCCTGAGGGTCTCCTAGAGGCATGACCTGAGTTTCATCCATCTTTGTATGTCTGGTGCCTAGCAGAGCCCCTGATAAGCCTACATTCTCAGAAAACATATGCTGGATGCATGCATAAAAGATGGAGAAACGTGAGTGAACAAGAACTTCTATAAGCTGCAGTTTGCCCCACCAGACGTGGCTGTGACGCTCAGACCACTGCACTCTTTCAGGACCCTGGAGACTTCCTTACACCTAACCCTCCAAAATAGGATGTAATCCTGCATGATTCATGAGGCACCCGAGTTGCTTCCCATTCATTATTATGAACATCAATTAGCCCAACAGCAACACAGAACAGATGCAAAAGTTAATAGAGTTTTCTGGATGACAGAATGCTGAATAAACACCTTTTTGCTGCATTATATGCAGAAAGATGCCAAAATATGGAGACAAGGAAAAAGTTGTGTCCAAGCTGCAAGTGCTGCAGTTGGAGGAGATCAGAGAAGTCCCCCACAATTTCTACTCTGATTGCAAAAAGAAGAAGAAGAAAAAAAAAAAAAAGCAGAAGAATTTGCCATTGAGTGGCTGCAAGTAAATCCAAATAAACACCCCGCTAGATGAGGATCCAAACACTCCAGAGCAAACCCTGGGAGTTCCTAGCATGACATGTGATGACAAGAAGGTGAATTTTATCCCCTCCAGCCTCTTTCCCTTGACGTGGAATAGCCTTCAGGAGGCCCTGGGAAACACCCCACCTCCCCATGTACCATCATCTATTTCCAGACAAGAGTCACCCTGCGTTTCTCTGAGTTCTTTAAAAATCTCTCTTCCCAGAGCTCTTCTCCTTGCCCTTCAGAGAGACTTCCTTGCCCCTTTGATATATAATTTTTCATTACAAGAGATTTACTCATTTATATTTTTCTTTAAAAAATAGATTTCAGGGACAAGCCTGAGCACGAACCCAGCGGGTTCATCTTGTGGATTCTGACACATCTGTAGTCTTTGGTAACTATGCAAATACTGTGATTGAAATGCGGAGACCAGTAATATATCTTTACCATGAGCTTAGGGAGCTTTGCCCCAGCTTCTGCTCTGACAAAGAAAATTCACCTGCAAATTTCTTGCTTATAGTAGGTATTTGGATATAGATGATGGGTATTCAGGCAGTGGATTTTGCAAAGCTTCATAGTTCAATAAAAGTAAAACAATAAATCTAGCCACTAAAGTAAACAAAGGGAGCCTTTTGGGGATAATGAAATTAAATTTAAAATGGGGAGGAAAACTGTACACACAGTGCACACACGTGTGTGCATGCACCTGTATTTCTTCATGAGTTTCCAAACATCAGTGAAGCCAGGTTCATGCGCAGTCCGAGTAGCCGGTAGGAACAAAGTCCTTTGCGTGGGTTTAATTTGCTTTGTAAACACAAGTATAATTGGTATTTAAGGGGCCGTTATAAATTGCTGTCACCCCCTCCGTATGAGCATGAGTAATCTAATTTTTCTGCAGAGCGTGTTGCAGTTTGACAGACAGGTCTCGAAGGACTGTCTCGCATGTCAGCATCCGTGAAAATGAGTTCTGAAGTATAGTCACACCCCCACGCACGCGTGGAATCCCAATCACCCACGACTCATAGATCCATTTGCCCTGTGTCTTGCTGCTGATGGATAATATATTCATTTGCTTCTGGCTAAAAAAAAAAAAAATTGTGAGAAAGCGCTGGTGCATATTGATAGCAACCTAAAGGAGCTGTAATTGGGAGGAGTGATAGGCAGCTGCTATACACACCGCTGTCTTCCTTCCCTCTGCAGCCAACTGGAAAAAAAATGAACCCCCAAACTGTCAGGTGATCGAAGCATTCTCTCTTGTTAGAACTGGAAAATTAAAATCTATCTCCCTGACCAAAAGGGAATGTGCTTGCAAATGCCTCTGAGTGTTTTAGATGCACACTAAATATTACCTGATTAAAAGTACTCCCTGAAGGAAAGGCATTAGCTTTAGTGTCTAATCCTGTTGTGTTTAAATAATACACAATACATATATGTTCTTCCATATTTAAATATTTAATATTGTAGTTGAAAAAGCAAAATCACATGATGAGACCTCAGTGTGTAAAGGGTAGGATTAAGTCTGCTCAATGGAGAAGTTAGTCATAAGCAAATCTGAACTCCAGCTTATAGAAAAGCATAAGGCAATGTACCCCAGGTTCCAGTCATTGTACCCTATCTTCCCTACTTGTGAGGTAATTTAAGGGGGCAGCCAGTCCTGTAGGAATTCAGGCAGCTACCTGCATTCACTGCTGATAAGCTTTTTCCTGCTAATCCATAATTGGGTGTTTGGTATTGTGGCATCTATGCAAAAAAGCCAAGGGTTTTATTATGACAATGTGAATTATGCTGGATAAAATATTTTCACTAGGATACATTGATTTTGTTTTCTATGGGTAAGAACAGTTCATATATTTGGGTAACTATTTTATATACAACAGCTATTTTTGTTGAATAATTTCAGCTTTTGGAAATCTCTAGGAAAGGACTGCTTTGTGTGATGAAGTGCACCTGCTCCATGTATAATGAAATTTTTACCCATTTTTTAAAAAAATCTCCTCAACCTATCTAGTATATAATTGGTGCCCAATAAACTAGCAGTCAAAATGGTGAATGAATCAAACTAGATAGGGGAAATGAGATGCCTCACTACATGGATTACTTTAAGATGTCTCAGAATATACTTGAAGCAACATGATTAAGTTATTATTTACTTGACACTGACACTGAATTCGTTAAAGAGAACTCACATTCTGTGCTATGTCATCAAATACCAAAGGACAGACTTTCCAGCAGCCAAATGTTATCCAAAAGGGGTGAGTCACCACATGTCTTAGCTGCTGTCCCTAGGGGTCCAATTTGCCTGCTCTCATGAAGCCGGTCAGTCACCATCCTCCCCCGGGCGCGTGAACCATCCTCCCCACTTACTCAGCCACCTGCTCCAGACCAGAGCCTAGAACCTGGAGTCATCAGTAGCATCTAACAGCATAGAAACATGTCTGCGACCCTTTAGGGACGGAGCTGGTGAGTACGCTCGCTCCAGGAGAGGCTACTCACAAGTCATTCCACACATGCCCCTTAGTTTCCTGTCTAATACATCCCCCATTCCCATCACCATCCCCCCCCCCACATAACCACACATTATAGATATGCAGGTATAAATATGCATAAGTGCACATACACTTGGACATATCTTAAATTGCTCCTTTTTGCAATTCCAGATTGCATAAGATGAACAAAATTGTGTAAAAATGCCACATCGTTTTATTAAAAGTGCCCAAGTACAATACCATGGCAGACTAAAGATTTAGCATAGAGATGATAGAAGAATGAAAGAAAATTAAGTTTACATATTTTTATGGATGTGAAATTCATGTAACAAAATTAACCATTGTAGAGTGTACAATTCAGTGGCATACAATACGTTCACAATGTTGCAAAAATCTATCTGGTTCCAAAACATTTGCATTATTCCAAAGTCAACCCTGAGCCCATTAGACAGTTACTCCTCACTTTCCTTTCCCCCTCTCCCTTGGCAATCACTAACCTGCTTTCTGTCTGTGGATTTGCCTATTCTGGGCACTTCATAGAAATGGATAAAATGGTATGTGGCCTGTTGTGTCTGGCTTCTTTCACTTAGCATAAGGTTTTCAAGGTCCATCCATGTTGTAGCATAAATCAGTACCTTGTTCTTTTTTTCTGGTTTAATAATACTTCATTTATGGATGTACCACTGTTTGCTTATTTATTCATCCGTAAATACCACATGTTCTCATGGACCCACAACTTGACAGTGGTTAAGGGAAAGGGGTTTGATATCATATCTGTGATCTGAACTTCAGTTCTACTGACCACCAGCCTCAAAACCACTGGGCCCCTAAAGACAACAGTGTTACAAGGATGCCCCAAGGACTAAATGAGATAGTATGTTCAAAACCTTAGTACTTCCTTGAGGCACCATGAACTATTGTTACTATTTAAAATTGCCTAAAGCACAAAAAGGGTATTAAAAATATTTGGGGAAAAATATCCATTATATTACTTCAACATTTACTTCCCTCATATTAATTTTTAAAAGCTGATTTAGTAATAATTTAAATTGGTATAGCCACTATGGAAAACACAAGGGAGGTTCCTAAAATATTAAAAATAGAACCACCATATTGTCCAGCAATTCCACTTCTGATATTTATCCAGAGGAAATTAAAATGTTAACTTTAAGAGATAAAGGCACCCCCACTTCATTGCAGCGTTGTTTACAATAATCAAGACATAGACATACACACAACAGAGCTTTCCATCAGTGAATGGGTAGGTAAGGAAAATGTGGCATATCTACCTATCTATCTATGCATATGTTAAATGGAGTATTATTCAGTCAGAAAAAGGATGAAATCTTGCCATTTGTGGCAACTTAAATGGACCTCAAAGGCATTATGTTAAGTGAAATGTCATATAAAGACAAATACCACATGATCTCACTCCTGTGTAGAATCTAAAACAAACAAAAAACTGAAATGATAGAAACAGAGGCAGAGGTGAAGAATGGGCAAAATGGGTGCAGGTGATCCAAAGGTACAAATTTTCAGTTATGAAATGAATTAAGTCCTGGGAATAATATGTACAGTATGGTGACCATAGTTAATTAGTATTGTACTGTGTATTTGAAATGTGCTGAAAGAATAAATCTTGAAAGTTCTCATCACAAGAAAAAAAGTGTGACTTTGTGGTGATGAACGCTAATCAAGATAGGTGATCATTTTGCAAGGTATATGCATATGGAACCATTATGTTTTACACCTGAAACTGATATGTTGTATGTCAGTTATACCTAAATGTTTAAAATAAATAGAAACAGAATGAGATACTACTTCACCTCCATTAGAATGATCATTATCCAAAATAAAGATAATAACAAACATTGGTGAGGACATGGAGAAATTGAACCCCTCATACCTGTGGGAATGAAAAATGGTGAAGCCACTTTGGAAAACAGTTTTGTGGCTTCTTATGAAGTTAAACATGTATTTACAATACAGTTTTAAACATAAGAAAAACACAAACTTAGTCCATAGAAAGACATACATTCAGACTCATAGAAGAATTATTCATAATAGCCCCAAGCTGGAAACAACCCATGTCCATCAACTGGTGAAAGGATAAACAAATAGTGGTATGTCCATGCAAAGGAATACTATTCAGCAACAAAAAAGAGCAAACTACCAGTATACACTACAAAAAAAAAGTACCACAATTTTCTTCTTTTGCTTGGATAGGCTGTCTGGAATGACCTAGAATGACCAGCTCAAGACTTGTGACTCATTTTCCAAGATCTTGGGAAATCGAATAGGCTTAAATGTACTTCAGTTATTTTTAATAGCACCATGTTTAGGCCTCACAAGAGGTGCCCCTACACTGGACCACATGCTTTAGATCCACAAATCATAAACACAAAGACATACATTTATTAGGGAACACACAGGTGCCTCTGTTGCTTGGGATTGGAAGTAGCATGACCTCTCATCTAAATATCCAGGCTGGTGACAAACATCTTGGAGGCCATATTTTTTGTACTCTGTCCCCGTATAAAGGTGACTGGTCTCAAGAGGTGTAGGCAAACAGGTTGTGAAGTGCATTTGGAGGAAAGGGTTTGAACAGCAAAAAGTATTTGGGAAAGTGAATAAACAAATTTAACTTGTCAGGATTTTCTGATAAAATAAATGTGACAGGTTTTTTTTAATTTATTTACTTTTAATTGAAGGATAATTGCTTTATCATATGGTGTTGGTTTCTACCAAACATTTTGCCTATCATCTCCCCACAGCACCCAGAGCCATTTCTAAATTCTCACCATATTCCAATTTGTGTTTCTAGAGTGAAACTGTGCAACTTAACGAACTATTCATAACAGTTGCCCTTGCTGCTGAGGCCCATTTTGCAGCATTAAAAAATATATATATATTAAGCTATAAAGTCTCAATAGCTATGGATACAGGTTAACTATAAGTAAAGTATGAGGCTCTTTTTCACATTGGCAGAAAGGAAAATTGAGAAAAGTTTTATTTTTATAAAACTAATTATTGAGATTTAATGAACTTTTCAAGAGGTAATAAAACATTCCAGTTTTACTTATATATTTTAGTTTTGATATTATAATTTATATTTTTTAATTTCTAATAGAAAAATAGATATCTTAAAAGGACTTTTTGATTTTTAAATTTTTGCATTAACTTTTAATTATGTTTTGATGAAAATATAATAAAATTTTGCTCACTTTGAATATGATTACATTTTATTTTTCAGTTTTGTGGCTCATTATTTCAAGAGAACAAAAATTATTATACTTCTATTATAGAATTATAGAATTTTATTACATAAATAGAGATTTTGCAGAAATTGTGGGAAGAAAAATTATTTCTGGAATAATACTTGTTAACTTGTGAATTATGTAAACCTTTTTTTTTGTTACTTACATCCAAATATCACCACCTATCATACTGAATATCTAGACATATGTGATAATAGCTAGTTCCTACAGTTCATGGAATTCTCCAGGCCAGAATACTGCAGTGTGTAGCCGTTCCCTTCTGCAGGGCAACTTTCCAACCCAGGGATTGAACCCAGGTCTCCCGCGTTGCGGGCGGATTCTTTACCAGCTGAGCTACCGCAGAAGCCCGCTGGGCCCCTGAGCCTGCGCTGTCTCCACATCGCCGGCAGGACCACACAGCTTGTGCCGGGGCCATAAAGAGGCACCGCTGTGGCTGTTTTCTTCCTCTCATCTTTGGCTCTCATGCCAGCGCTTTCTATTGAAGAACATGATTAGAACCACTGTCAAGAGTCTAAGAAATGCAGTTTGTAGGTTTTTAATCCCCCTAAACACAGAAAAGCAGGACTGAATTTAAGGGCAAACAAATGCCCAATGCACCAAATGACCTATTTTTTTTTTTTCCTCTGGAAACTTAGGATCTCATATCTGGCATTCTAAAATGCCATAATGATGTGCCTTAGCGTAGCACTTATTGCAATAGCTATTCAGTGAAAATGAAAGTCACTCAGTCGTGTCTGAATCTTTGCAACCCCATGGACTATACAGTCCATGCAATTCTCCCGGCCAGAATACTGGAGTGGGTAGCCTTTCCCTTCTCCAGGGGACCTTCCCAATCCAGGGATCGAACCCAGGTCTCCCACATTGCAAGTGGATTCTTTCCCAGCTGAGCTGGTGGGCCATTATGATGTAGAAACTCAAGTCCTTTTATTAAAAAGAAAAATTAAATAAGTGGAACTACTTGGGTCAGCATAAGTAAATATTATAAACATAATGGGAAAAAAGCCTCAGAGCATTATATATAATATAATATTATTTATATAAAGTTTGAATGCATGCAAATTAATACTATACATTATGTATTGATACATTATTGCATAATAAAGTTTTAAAGTAATGAAACATTAAAGCCCCAGTTAAGATTGCCTTTGCAAAGGAAAAAGGGAAATGAGGTTAGGAATTTCAGCTCGTACTCTGGGTTATAATTTTTTTTAGCTAAGTAGTAAAAACATGGATATTTCCATCTATTATCTATACCATTTAGTATATCTGGTATATTTAATAGAAGAGAAAAAAAATGAAAAAAATCAAGCCAGTTTCAAGAAAATTAGGAATCCAGAATGGCAACAGATTTTTTAAAAAGAGCACTGGAAGCTAAAATATCATGGAAAAATGCTTTCTAATATCATGAGAAACTGAATTCCAACCTAAAATTTTGTACCCACATAAGCCATTAAACAGGTGGAAGAGGAAAATACAGACATTTAAATTCAACCAATGTTTGAAAATATTATCAGAAATCTACTGAAAGATTAAGTTTGACTAAGACAAGAGAAGAAACCAGAAATAAGAAGAAATAAACTTCAGAAATGGATAATCCAATACAGGAGGGAAATGAATGGCCTTCCCCGATTGATGGTAGAAAAGGTCCATGATAATACCTAAAATTGGGCCCAGGGCTGAAGTCTACACACTCTGGTAGCAGGATGGCACTCTGTGTAAATAAAGCTTTACTGGTATAGAGCTATGCTCTTTAATTCATTTATGGTCTAGAGCTGTTTTTTTTTTTTTTTCCCTTGCTCTAGCAATAGTATTGAGCTGTTACAACAAAAATATAAAATATTTATCATCTGGTCCATAGCAGAAAATGTCTGCAGATCCCGGACTTAAAGTATAAACTTCCCAGTTAGAAGCAGGAAGATGGAGGGAAGCTCTTCAAGAGGGAAAAAAAAACAACTGGAATTGATATATTACTGGAATGTGTTTAATCTTATTAAGAGGAACTTTACAGCCTTGAGGAGAATTTAAGAGCAAATATATGATGGGTGCATAGAAATTTAAGCAAATAAAAATAACTCACAAGAAAACCTAAAATTTCACAAAAGAGTATTTATTTTAATTCTGGAACTCCAGGTAGTTTGTGAAAAATATTTTATAGACATAATAATGTAAACACCAAATTCTGATTTAGCAATATTAGGAACAGTACTAGGAAATGAATGCAATTGAGGGAGAGAGGGAAAGTGAAAGAGAATTAAATACTAATCCTTCATAGTGGGATATTAATAGATGATATATAAAAAAGTTTAAATCAATACATAAAATGTAATGTTTTTAGAAATATGGAGGAAAATATCAGAATAAATAGCCATTTTCATTTTAAGACTTGTAGAACTATTTGCCTTTGCTAACTCTATAAGTTTTATTAATATAAAACATATAATTTACAACAAGATGACAACTATAACTCAATTAATTTGTTAAGTCATTTTAAATGAATAGGCAAAAAACAATGAATCAATACCTAGATTTTCCATGTACTATTCTCTGGTATCTACCTGCCTCCATTTTTAAACAATGCACAAATGAAAACCAAGTTATAAAAGGGAGGGAAAAAAGAGGGTGTGGGACAGAGGGTGAAGAGTGGAGGAAAGAAAGAAGCTTTATTTAGACAAATTATTTTTTTAAATGTTTTCTTACAGGTGTGATTCTGTAAATTTTCTGTCCCCTCCCTCTATTCCTAGCTGTTTTTTTTTTAATGGCTAATATTCACCTATTATATGCCAATCACTGTTCTTTGATCTACAATACAGAATTTTAAAAGACAGATTAAGTTTGGGCTCCCAAGAAAATTACTTTCTGTTGAGAACAGGGGCAAAGCATTTCTGAGCAGAGGGATACTTTGTGCAGATATTCTAGAGAGTCAATAAGCCTTGTGGGTTCAAGGAATAGAAAAGAAAGTGTGCTAACAGCAGAGCTAATGAGCAGGAAAAGCAGGGTAGCTGGTTGACCAACAATGTCCAGATGTCGGCTAAGCATACAAGTATCACCTGAAGACCTGTAACTGGAGAAGCCCAAGGTTGCACACCCATGGCCAAGAAAGACACTAAAGAGGTGGGCTACCTGCTTACAAAAAAGCCTGGTGTTTTCTGCGGCTATCTGCATCAACAATGCCTTCCTCACAGCCCCAGAATAATGGCCACCAGGACTTTGGGCAATAGGATCCTGATAGCAAACTGATTCCATTTGGCACTTATGGATAAAGCATCATAGACAGAACTGGTCCCTGCAGGCTGACTAAGTCCCTGAATTCTTAAACAAAGACTGGTCCCTGAAGAAGCTCCAGACCCTGTTTATCTGAACTTGGAGGCTCAGTAGGGGCTAATTTGAAAACTTTAAATCAAACTGACCTGTTATACTTTAAGCAGTTGAAGTTGGTCACGACATCACAGAAGTGAAAAGAAAATGTAAGAGCTATTACCCTCTTCTGTACATTAATTGCTTAGATATTGTGTTATCAGAAAGAATCCATTCATTCTGAATAGCTAAGAGTTATTTTACACAGTATAGAAGCCTCTTATAGCATAAGTAAACTTAGGAAGGAGACAAATGCTCAGTAAGTATTTCGCAGGACTGATTTTATAAGGAGTTTGTTCAAGATTATGTTAATCAAGTTCCATGACTTTGTCTGTTTTCCTGGGAAAATAATAAATCAAAGTAGTATGATCCTGTGAAAGGTGAAAGAATCCACCTTCCAAGCAGGAGATGCAGGTTCAATCCCTGGGTTAGGAAGATCCCCTGGAGTAGGAAATGGCAACCTACTCCAGTATTCTTGCTTGGGAAATCCCATGGACAGAGGAGCCTAGCAGGCTATAGTCCATAGGGTCGCAAAAGAGTCCCAACATGACTTGACTATGAACAGCAAGGTTTTCCTAATGATTTATGACTCCTATTTCTGAAGAGAAGTGTGCAAGTGATTGATAGAAGGAAGTGGAGAGTAATCAGGTGTGAAGAGACTCTTTGAGAACAAGTTGGGAGACTAAGGAAAGACATATTAGAAAAGAGGGAGTGTATTCATATGTGTACAAAAAATATATATATATATATATATACGTATATACATATATGTATATGTGTGATGATAATATACATTTAGATGGAGATAGAGACCTAGACAACATATGGCCCCCAAAACACCAAGAAAGTGAGAATTTCTTCATTGGGTGTTGCATGAGATGTTTAATGTTAGTTTCATTGGGTGTTGCATGAGAAGTTTAATGTTAGTTTCGTTAAGTCAAAATTTGGTTCTTCTTTATGATTACCAGACCCTGCTTTCATCTTGGTTGATTTCCAATGAGGGCTCAGTTCGGGTGAGATTTCAGGAAGAGGATGGCCTTTTTCTGATCACCTGTAGGGTCTAGCTCTTTGAGGATCACTGGATGAAGAGGACAAAGGGCCAGTGGATGACCTCCAAGTCTGAGACTTTAAAGTCTTTTTCTGTCCCTATTTGCCCCCCACACCTCCACCATGGTGTGAGGAGCACCCCCTGTGGCACAGAAATGGTCAGTCTGGCTGCAGGTCCAGGGACACAAGCTAAATTCCACTTAATCACAGAGCAAGTCCATCAGAAGTTACCAAACTGGAATACTGCGTTTGATCACTTCCTACAATCCAGCCTGTTTATAAATATACAAACCTCATAGTGCATTTAAATTGTTTAAATCTACTTAAATAGCAAATAACTTTTTCAAGAACACACATTTAACTTAAGGTAGGGTTTCATAGTATTTTTTTTTCAGTGATTTGATATTCCTTAATCTAAGAGTCTGCCTGCAGTGCAGGAGACCTGGGTTTGATCCTGGGTCAGGAAGATGCCCTGGAGAACAAAACGGTGACCCACTACAGCGTTCTTGTCTGGAAAATCTTATGGACAGAAGAGCCTGGCAGACTATAGTCCATGGGGTCGCAAGAGTTGTACATGACTTAGTGACTAAGCCACCACATTCCTGGATCTAACATTGAGTGATTAATTACCTCCAGTCATCTTCATATGGGTATTGTTGGTGCAAATCAATATGTAGAAGCAATTTTGAGTTCTTTTAAGGAGAGAAATGTCAATGACCTAGAAGAATTCAGGCCAGAAGTATGAATAATCACTACCATTTATTTTTCTGTTCCATCTTGACTTGATTTTCATGAGCATCCTGTTTCAAGGGAATTTTGAGTGTACTAGTTATAGATCAATGCAAAGAAGAGAGGAATGGGAAGCCACAAGGGGAGGGGGGGTGGTATGGTAGCAATTTGAGCAGGAAAAGGTCTTTCTGCTTATGTTCGTTGTCTTTGCTTTTATTTGCCATTTTTCTATCTTTATGAAAGACGAAAATTTTATTGTCTCAGAGGGGAAAAAAACAGGAATTATATAACACAACATATTTAATTGCTTTCACATACCTTTAGCAATATGATGGCAATTTTAGCAATTACAACTATTTGTCCCTTTCTGGAGTGTGGGAATTTCGCATGGGTGTGATGGTGGAGCACACGCTTACTGCCCCTCCCTAATGAATGTTCAAGGTTTGCCAGTGAGGAAAGAAGTGAGAATTCATTAATTTCACACAAAACAGTGGAAATTTTATCAATGGAATAGAATTTGACTGAGCTAATGCTTTTTAATAGCCTATATTTTCCCTGAAGAGCTAAAACATTTGTATGAATCACCTCATTGGATTCCACAAGGTTTCTCTGGAATTTTAGCCACATATATATTTCTCTGTGGAATGTTCCCACCGAAAAGTGAGACAGTCAAACAAATAGGGAAGCAGATTTACAAAAGTGGAAATGTCATACATTAAGCTTATAACTTAGGTAGAAACTTAGAACACTATTTATTAGTAGGATCCTGCTCATATTAGGATGCTAATTATATTTAGGATGCTATTCATTTTAGGTTATTTTGGATGATGAACTGACACAAAGTGAGAAAAAGAAGAAGTTTGTAGAGAAACTGTCCTGTAAGTCTCTGGGTAGCTACATACTCAACTAAGGAAACAAGTACTTAAAGGAAAGTTCCAAGCATTATGTCAACATGTATATTTGTTTCATTTCCAAAAGCCAGACTGAATTGTATTTATTTCACAGAGTTAATTCTATTCTCATTTTTCACATATGAAAAAGTACTGTTTTCACAAAAGAACAAGTACTTTCAGCCAGATCAGAGTAAATGAAGTCATGACTTTTAAATACATTGTCTGACAGATGCTGAAGGCCTATTTCAAAGGAAGGATATAGCAGGCAAGCCTGCACACTTGTGCTCTGCCCGCTTCAGGAGATGTCACTAAAATACCCATAAGGAATGAATAGGGTCTTCCAAGGTGCAGGAGGAGAAGGGGGCAACAGAGGGTGAGATGGCTAGATGGCATCACAATCCAATGGACGTGCATTTGAGCAAACCCCAGGAGACAGTGAAGGACAGGGAAGCCCTGCATGCTGACGTCCTTAGAGTTGCACAGAACTAGGCAGGATTTAGTGACTGAACAATAGCAAGGCGGCACTCGTAGTAAGGAATCTGCCGCCAAGGCAGGAGACGCAGAGACGTGGGTTTGAACCCTGGGTCAAGAAGATCCCCCGAGTAAGAAATGGCAACCCACTCCAGGATTCTTGCCAGGAACATTTCATGGACAGAGGTGCCTGGTGAGCTACAGTCTATGGAGTCACAAAGGGTCAGACACAACTGAGTACACACACACACACACACACACACACACACACACACACACTTGATTTGAATATGCATAGAATAAATGATTCATGTATATTCAAATAAAACTTTTTCCTGCATTAGAAAATTATATGTTGCCAGCTGGAAGTTTTCTTTGGGAGCTTGTTTTGTTGCCAATTGATACAAGAAACCATTTCCCTCACCCCCAGCCCCACCCCACCTCTAAATATTGCAGTGAAGAA
Source organism: Cervus canadensis (assembly GCF_019320065.1). Lineage (NCBI taxonomy): Eukaryota > Metazoa > Chordata > Mammalia > Artiodactyla > Cervidae > Cervus > Cervus canadensis. The sequence continues at coordinate 65,204,649 of NC_057402.1, read as the reverse complement.
TGTCTGCGTTGTTTCCTGCCATCCAAGAGACACTTCCTGGATGCATCTGAAAGTATCAACAGCTTGACTTTTCACATAAATAGACATTACAACAAGAAATGCCATTTGTGGGAAAAGAGCTGTGAATGCCGCAGGTCCTGTTACTTCCCACTATCTTAGCCCACACCCAGTGGCCTCAAACACTTCTCATCAAACAACTCAGAGATACTTGCAAAGAACATACCTGATGAAAGACTTATATCCAGAATTTACAAAGAATATATACAGCTTAATAGTAAGAAGACAAGCAAAAAATGAGCAAAAACTTGAAGAGACATTTATCCAAAGATACACAAATGTCTAATAAGCACACAAAATGAAGCTCAACGTTATTAGTCATTAAAGAAATTCAAATTATCAATGTATATCAATGTATATCAATGTATATCAATGTCATATCAATGTATGACAAAACCCACTGGAAAAAATAAATAAATAAATAAATAAATAAAAATAAAAAAATAAAAAAATAAAAATACCATCTATTCACTAAAAAAAAAAAAAAGAAATTCAAATTAAAATCACAGTTAAATACCACTTCGTGCAAACTAGCATGGTAATAATAAATAAGACAGGTAATAACATATGTTGGAGAAGATGTGAAGAAATGAGAACTCGGCACATTGCGGATGACATTGCAAAATAGTGCAGCTAGGTTGTAAAACAATTTGGCAACGTTTCAGAAAGTTAAAACTTTCACATGACCTAGCAATTCTACTTCTATGTATACACCCAAGAGAAATGAAAACATGTGCACAACAAATACTTCTGCACAAATGTTTACAGCAGCATAATTCCCAACAACCCAAACTGGAAACAATCCGAATGTCCATCAACTGACAAATGGACAGGTATAATGTAGCATGGCCATGGAAAGGAACAGTATTCAGTAATAAAAGTAAACAAATCACTGACATTTGCTATGTCATAGACAGACATCATCATCACCTAAGGTGTAAGAAATTAGACACAAGAGATCACATATCGTATAATTACATTTCAAATGCCCCCAAAAGGAAAATCTGTAGCGATAGAAACTAGATTATCAGTTGCCTGGAGTGGGGGCAAGAACTGGGTAGGTGCGGGGAAGGGGTTAACTATAAATAGGTCAGAGCAATCATATTAGAGGAATGAAAATATTCTAAAACTTATTTATAATGATGATTGCACCCTTAGGTAAAGATAGCTAAAATTCTCTGAATTGAACACTTTAAATGGATGAATACTATGGCATAAAAATTATACTTCAATAAAACTGTTAGAAGAAGGTAGAGAGGGAGAAGGAAAGAAGGAAGAAGAGGAAGAGGTGGGGGGAGTGTACAACTCTTTTCACAAATTACATATGCAACCATCACCCCCAGCTATTTACAAAATTTGTTCATCATCCCAGATAGAAACTCTGTACACATCAAGCAATAAATTACCATCCTCTTTTCATTCAGCTCCTGGTAAATTCTAATCTACTTTATGTTTCTATGAATTTGCATATTTTAGATATTTCATGTAAGTGAAATCATACAATATTTGTACTTTTGTAACTGGCTTATTTCACCTAGTAGAGTATATTAAAAATTCATCCTTGATGTGACATGAATCAGCATTTTGTTCATTTTTCTGCTGAATAATTCTCCATTGCATATATATGGCACATTTTATTTATCTATTTATCTGTCTATTCTTATGCTTGTACCACATTGTTTTAATTACTATAGTTTTGTGGTAAATTTTAAATTCAGAATGTGTATTTCTTCAAACTTTGTTCTTTGTTTTAAAGAACTCCTTACAATTTCATGTGCAATTGAAGGCTGGCTTTTCCATTCATTAAAAAAAATAGTATCATAGTTTTTAGATCACAGTGATCTGTAGATCACTCGGGCAATGTTGGCACTTAGTTTCATCACTTGATCTGTGATATGGGGATGTCTTTGCATTTATTTGGGCCTATTCTTTCTAATACCTCTTATAGTTTTCAGTGTATAAGTCTTTTTCTCCCTTTGTTAAATTCATTCCCAATTATTTTCTTCTTTCAGTTGCTGTTGAAAATGAGATGGTTTTCTTAATTTCCATTCACATTGTTCATTGCTGAAATATAGAAAACTAAGTTATTTTTGGTGTCTTGCTCTTATACCCTGCAGTTCTGCTGAGTTTTTTAATTAGGTCTAGGAGCCATTTTGTGGATTTTTCTGGATTTTCTATGTATTAGATCATGTCATCTGTGAGAAGAAATGATTTTACTTCCTCCTTTCCAATAATACATCTTTTATTTCCTTTTCTTGTTTAATTCCTTTGGCTACAATTCCCAGAACAATTTTGTATAGTAGAAGTAGAAATTGGTATCTTTGTCTTGATCTTAGGGAGAAAGGAAACCATCCACCTTTCATCATGATGTTAGCTGTGGGCTCTTTGCCTAGTTTGTTGAGTGTGCTTATAATGAAAGGGCATTGACTTGTGTCAGTTGTTTCCTCTGAATCATTTGAGATAGATCATAATGTGAATTTTTTCTTTTGTTCTATTAATGTGATGTATTACATACATATATGTGTGTGTGTGTGTGTGTGTGTGTATTATATATATTCTTATATTGAACCACCTTTGAATTCCTGGGATAAACCCCATTTAGTCATAATGGATAACTTTTCAATATATTGTTGGTTTGATTTGCTTGTATTTTCTTGAGGATTTTTGCATCTATATTCATAAGGCATTTTGGTATGCAATGTTCTTATTTATTTTTATCTTGCTTTATAATCAGAATAGTACTGGATAACGAGTTAGGAAGTGTTCCATTCTCTTGTTTTTTTGTTTTTTTTTTTGGTGGGGGGGAAGATTGAGAAGGATTAGTGTTCACTGTTCTTTAAATGTTTGGTTTAATTCACCAGCAAAGCCTCTGGTCTTGCACTTTCCTTTGTTGGGAGGTTTTTGATTACTTATTGAACCTCTTGTTATAGTTCTCCTGAAATTTTCTATTTATTCTTGAGTCAGTTTAGGTAATTTTTGTCTTTCTAGAAATGTCTCCATTTCATAAAGTTCATCTGATTTATTGACACACATAATAAAAATACCAGAAGAAAGAAACAGAAGAAATATTTGAAATAATGTCTGAGATTTTTTACAAAATTAATGCTAGGCACCAAACCACAGATAAGGAAGCTCAAAGAACACTAAGCAGAGTAAATGGCAAAAATTTCAAACCTCAGTGTATCATATTCAAACTGGAAAAATAAAAAATGCAAAGAAAATCTAGAAAGAAGTCAGAGGAAAAATTATCTTACTTGCAGAATGACAACAATAAGAATTACATAAGAATTCTCTTCAGAAACTATGAACACACAAAAAGAATGGAGGGAAATAAATTGTTGATTTTTTTTTAAGTCAAAATCAGAATTATGTATCCAAGGAAAACAAAAGTGAAGTCGTGTCCAACTCTTTGCGACCCCATGGGCTATATAGCCTACCAGGCTCCTCTGTCCATGGGATTCTCCAGGCAAGAATACTGGAGTGGATTGTCATTTCCTTCTCCAGGGGATCTTCCCAACCCAGGGATCAAACCCAGGTCTCCCGCATTGCAAGCAGATGCTTTACCCTCTGAGCCACCAGGAAAGCCCCGTATCCAGGGAAATTATCCTTCAAACACGAAGAAGAAAGATTTTCTCATAAAAGCAAAAATTAAGGGAACAGGTTGTCAGTAGATATTGCTTGCAAGAATGTTAAAAGAAGTTTATCATAGAAAAGCAAAGTGATATAAACGCAGATCTACACAAAGAAAGTAAGAGTTCTGGAGAAGGAATCTATGAAAGCAAAATTATATAAAGGCAAAATCTTAGTTTTCTTATTCTAAATTAATATATCTAACATTAAAAGTCAATACATATTAAACTCTTAAAATTCAACAATGAGAAAAGAAACAATGCAAATAAAAATGGGTAAATGATCTGAACAGGCCCCTCACTAAAGAAGATATGCAGCTAGTATTAGGGAATTTCACATAAAAACAACAATGACATGGTACCACACACCTGCTAGAAGGACTAAAATCCTAAACTCTGATAATGTCAAATGCTTGTGAAAATGTGAAGCGACTCCTGCTGGAGTGGGAATGGGGATGCAAAATGGTACAGCAGCATTAGAAGATAGCTTGGCAGTTTCTTACAAAAATAAACGGAAACTTTCCGGCTGATCCAGCTATTTCACTCCCAAATATGTACCCAAATGAGCTGAAAACACATCTACACACATACACACCCCCCCACACACATCTCTGCACATGGATGTTCATCGCAGCTTTCTCAACCAAGGAGTCCTTCAATGAGTGAATCAAAAAACAAATTGGTTTGTCTATTCCACTGAGCATTATTCAGCAATAAAAGAAAATTATCAAACCACAAAAAATATATGGAGGAACCTAAAATACATGTTTCTAAGTAAAATAAACCAGCCTGAAAAGGTTACATGCTGTGTGGCTCCAATTACATGGCATTCTGGAGAAGACAGGGTTATAGAGATAGTAAAAAGGTCAGTGGTTGCCGGGGCTTTTGGGGAGGGATATAGGCGGAGCACAGGGGTATTTTAGGGCAATGAAACTATTCTGTATGAAGCTGTAATGATAGATACACATCACTAACATTCTTCAAAACCCATAGAATATACAACATAAAGAACCCAATGTAAACTAAGAATTTAGTTAATAATAGTGTATCAATATTTGAGTCATCAATTGTAACAAATGTATAGTTTATCACAAGCTGTCACTAATAGGAGAAATCATCTGAGTGTGGTAGCAGGATTCATGGGAACTCTGTACTTTCTGTACAATTTTTCTGTAAAGCTAAAAATGTTCTAAAATAAAGTTTATCTAAAATGATAGTCTTTTTATTCAAAAGAAATCTTATATAAACACTAATATTTACACCAGGGAAAGTGAACCTATTTACCCAAAGACTTGGCCATTTAACTAATTTTGTCCCAAACTTCATCAGTCTGTTCCCTGCCCTGTCCTACCCCTGGAGGTAACGATGAGAATTCTGGGGCTTGAGGTGCATAGCTTGAAGACTCCTGAATAGTAACCTTTTAGGGTCTTACCTGTATCTATCCCATGACTCTAGTTTTTGTTTTTTCCTTGCCTCATGATGAAATAGGAGCCAAAAGAGAAACATCAGTTTTAATAAATCTGAACTCAATAATAGCTATATTTATAACCTAGGCACGAGCCAGTCTAGTCTGCCTTCTTCACCATGGGGATATTTCAGTGGTTCTATTGTTAATAGAGCTTTTTAAACATGCAAAATGCTCATTTCAAAGCAACTTGATGAAATTGCAAATCCTTAGCTTAGACAGCATCTTTCTTCCTCATCATCCGTTCTCCTGAAATGCAGGTGGCAGGGGTCCTCATCTGTATTTGATGCACCAACATCCTTTGGTGGGAGGGGGGGGTCCTCACCAAATGACTGCAGTCCTGAAATAGACGCGGAATCTACTGATGCAGCACTCAGAGAACCGTCACAGGAAATCCTGATCAAAGGGAGATGTGAGCTCCAGAATTTCTGAGTGTGTTCATTACAACCACTCAACTTTGTCGAACTCTTAAGGCTGAAAGTGAATGGTGTGTCTAGAGGTATTCACGTTAACCAGGCGGTGGGGGCTTCAGAGGCAGAACCAAGTCACCTCAAAGATGTTTAAACAAAGGTAAAGTTGTCTCTAACTAGTCACCGGGTCTGCACAAATTTGAAAATGGATTTTTAAGTTGCATTTGGGTTTCTTTAATGTATGATTTGGGCTTCCCTGGTGGCTCAGATGGTAAAAAAAAAAATCTGCCTGCAGTACAGGAGACCTGGGTTTGATCTCTGAGTTGGGAAGATACCCTGGAGATGGAAATGGCAACCCACTCCAGTATTCTTGCCTGGAAAATTCCATAGACAGAGGAGCCTGGCCGGCTACAGTCCATGGGGTCGCTAAAAATCCGACACAACTGAACGACCAACACAATAATGTATGGTGTACTTTCTGACATACTTGCCTGATGAGGTGAGAAACAGCCAGGGTAGACTGAATTAAAACCTAAAACTATATCTGCTCTTGAAGTAATGTAGGCATAGATGTTGGGGGTACGAACTTTAGGAACTGACTAGTAATAAGGAAACATTCAGCCAGAAAAGTGTCGGTTAGTCACTCATTCGTGTCTGACTCTATGTGACCCCATGGACCGTAGCCTGCCAGCCTCTTCTGCCCATGGGATTCTCCAGGCAAGAGCACTGGAGTAGATAGCCATTCCCTTCTCCAGGGGATCTTCCTGACCCAGGGATTGAACCTGGGTCCCCTGCATTGCAGGCAGATCCTTTACTGTCTGAGCCACCAAGCCAGATACAAAACCCAAAACTAAAACTTACAGAAGCAAGTCGCTTTCCGGGAAACAATTATTAGAGGATTTAAAGTCCAGAAGTAGCACATGTGGGAGAACTCGGGATGGTAGGCAGCATAGAGCGAGAAGAAGGAAGTCCAACAGTAGCCATCTGGGTGCTGCCCTCGGAGGACATCCCAGGATGCATGCACACACGCGTGTGCACATGTGTGTGTGTGTGCATGTGTGTGTTGGGTGGTAGAGAAAGAAGGGGACTCAGTTTGAAAGAACAAGAGCTGACATTCTTGGCAAAGGACACAAGCAGAAGATATAAGACTAGTGTCCAGAAACTCATGGAGAAGCTGAGTTTTAAGACCAGGGTTCTGACCATGAAGAGCATAGTTCCTCGCACACAACCAGAGCAGAATCCCACCAAGAATGACCTGCAGTGAAATTACCCTGAGGTACAAGACGGACAGTTGGATCTGGGTCAGAACTAGTCTCAATGGTCAAATGAAACTCTCTTTACTTGGTCAAAAGAAGGCTGTAGAAGAAGAAAAGACAAATAGCTCACTCATTCATTCTTATTCTAAGCATCAGAGTATACAAGGAAGAAAAAACTGAGTTTACAGAGGAGAAATACACGTCTCCACCCTCGGGCAGCTTGCATCAGCACATCATTGGCCTTTATGATAAAACAGTGAACTTCTTTTCTCTATGACATTTGGCTCCTCCACCCAAGAGCCAAACTCACTTCTCCAGAACTAAGTATCATGAAGAAGCATCTTTAAGAAATCAGTCTTGGTGAGGTGTATGTCTTAATTCATGAAACACTGAAATATAACCGCTTAATAACATGACCACTGTAAGCAGCAGCTGTTAGGATGTCCAGAATAGAGAATTGGCGTTCAACTCTTCTGTTGTTGCTATTCAGTCACTCAGTCCGACTATTTGCAACCGCATGGACTGCAGCACTCCAGGCTTCCCTGTCCTTCACCATTTCCTGGAATTTGCTCAAACTCATGTCCATCGAGTCAGTGAAGCCGTCCAACCATCTCATCCTCTGTCACCCCCTTTTCCTCCTGCCTTCAATCTTGCCCAGCATCATGGTCTTTTCTAATACATTGGCTCTTCATCAGGTGGCCAAAGTATTGGAGCTTCAGTTTCAGCATCAGTCCTTCCAGTGAATATTGAGGATTGATGTCCTTTAGGATGGACTAGTTGGATCTCCTTGCAGTCCAAGGGACTCTCAAGAGTCTTCTCCAACCCCACAGTTCAAAAGCATCAATTCTTCAGCATTCAGACTTCTTTATGGTCCAACTCTCACATCCATATATGACTACTGGAAAAACCAGAGCTTTGACTAGATGGATATTTGTTGGTAAAGTAATGTCTCTGCTTTTCAATATGCTGTCTAGGATTGTGATAGCTGCTTTCAAGGAGCAAGTATATTTTAATTTCATGGCTGCAGTCACCATCTACAGTGATTTTGGAGTCCCCAAAAAATAAAGTCTCTCACTGCTTCCATTGTTTCCCCATCAATTTGCCATGAAGTGATGGGACAGGATGCTATGATCTTTGTTTTTTGAATGTTGAGTTTTAAGCCAAATTTTCACTCCCCTCTTTCACCTTTATCGAGAGGATCTTTAATTTCTCTCACTTTCTGCCATAAGAGTTGTATCATCTGCACATCTGAGGTTATTGATATTTCTCCCGGCAATCTTGATTCCAGTTGTGTTTCATCCAGTCTGGGATTCCGCATGATGTACACTGCATAAAAGTTAAATAAGCAGAGTGACAACACACAGCCCTGATGTACTCTTTCCCAATTTAGAACTAGTCCGTTGTTCCATGTCCGGTTCTAACTGTTGCTTCTTGACCTACATACAAGTTTCGCAGGAGACAGGTAAGGTGGTTTGGTATTCCCATCTCTTTAAGAATTTTGTGTGATCCACACACTCAGAGAGTTTAGTATAGTCAATGAACGAGAAGTAGATGTTTTTCAGAAATTCTCTTGCTTTTTCTATGATCCAACAAATGTTGGCAATTTGCTCTCTGGTTCCTCTGCCTTTTCTAAATCCAGCTAGAACATCTGAAAGTTCTCAGTTCACATTACTGTTGAAGCCTGGATTGGAGAATTTTGAGCATCACTTTTCTATCATGTGAAAGGAATGCGATTGTGCAGTAGTTTTGAACCACCTTTGACATTGCCTTTCTTAGGTATTAAAATGAAAACTGATCTTTTCCAGTCCGATGGCCACTGCTGAGTTTTCTATACTTGCTGTCATATTGAATGCAGCACTTTCACAGCATCGTCTTTTAGGATTTGAATTAGCTCAACTGGAATTCCATCATCTACACTAGCTCTGTTCATAGTGATGTTTCCTAAGGCCCACTTGACTTTGCAGTCCAAGATGTCTGGCTCTAGGGGAGTGATCACTCCTTCGTGGTTACCCGGGTCATTAAGATCTTTTTTGTACAGTTCTTCTGTGTATTCTTGCACCTCTTCTTAATATCTTCTGCTTCTGTTAGGTCCATACAATTTATGTCCTTTATTGCGGCGCCACCTTTGCATGAAATGTTCCCTTGGTATCTCTAATTTTCTTGAAGAGATCTATAGTCTTTCCCATTCTATTGTTTTCGTCTATTTCTTTGCATTGTTCACTTAGGAAGACTTCCCTATCTCTCCTTGCTATTCTCTGGAACTCTGCATTCACATGGGTATACCTTTACTTTTCTCTTTTGCCTTTTACTTCTCATCTTTTCTCAGCTATTTGTAAGGCCTCCTGGGACAGCAAATTTGCCTTTTTGCATTTCTTTTTCTTGGGGATGGTCTTGATCATCACCTCCTGTATAATGTCATGAACCTCTGTCCATAGTTCTTCAGGCACTCTATCTATCAGATCTAATCCCTTCAATCTATTTGTCACTGCCAGAGTATAATTGCAAGGGATTTGATTTGGGCCGTACCTTAATTGGCCTAGTGTTTTTCCATACTTTATGCAATTCAAGTCTGAATTTTGCAATAAGGATCTCATGATCTGAGCCACAGTCAGCTCCTGGTCCTGTTTTTGCTGACTGTATAGAGCTTCTTTGTCTTCAATTGTAAAGAATATAGTCAATCTGATTTCAGTATTGACCATTTGGTGATGTCTGTGTGTAACATTGTCTCTTGTGTTGTTGGAAGAGGGTGTTTGCTATGACCAGTGAGATCTCTTGGCAATACTCTGTTAGCCTTTGCCCTGCTTCATTTTGTACTCCAAGCCCAAACTTGTCTGTTACTCCAGATATCTCTTGACTGCCTACTTTTGCATTCCAGTCCCCTATGATGAAAAGGAGATCCTTTTCTGGTGCTAATTCTAGAAAGTCTTGTAGGTCTTCATAGAACCATTTAACTTCAGCTTCCTCTGCATTAGTGGTTGGGGCATAGACTTGGATTTCTGTGATATTGAGAGGTTTGTCTTGGAAACAAACAGAGATCATTCTGTCATTTTTGAGATTGCACCCAAGTACTGCATTTTGGATTCTTTTGTTGACTATGAGGGCTACTCCATTTCTTCTAAGGGATTCTTGCCCACAGCTGTAGATATAATGGTCATGTGAATTAAATTTACCCATTTTGGTCCATTTTAGTTCACTGACTCCTAAAACTCAACTCTTTAGTGTTGATCCAGTCATTATTTATTGAAAAGCCTATTACATGACAGGCACCGTTATAGCTTCTTGGTCTGCATTAGTGAACAAAACAGACATCTTGGAGCTGACATGGCATAGAAGCGACACCATGAACCTGATAAACAACTATATCACTATAGGATACTACAAGATGGTAAGATCTATGGAGAAAACAGATCAGAGTGAGAGGGGTCAGGACATACATGGACCACATTCTGCAATCCCACTCCCATGCATTTATCCAGAGAAAACTATAACTTGGAAAGATACACACACCTTAATGTTCACTGTGGCACTATTTACAATAGCCAAGATGAGGAGGCAACCTTAATGTCCATTGATAGGAGAACGGATAAATATGTGATATATATACAATGGAATGTTAGTCATAAAAAAAGAGAATGAAATAATGCCATTTGCAGCAATGTGGATGGACCTAGAGATTATCATATTAAGTATGTCAAACAAATATCATAGTCTATTGCTTATATATGGAGTCTAAATATATATATATACACAAATGAACTTACTTACAGAACAGAAATAGACTCACAGACATAAAAAGCAAACTTATGGTTACCAATGGGGAAAGGAGAGGGGAGAGAGAAATTAGGAAGTTGGGATTAATATGTACACAGTATTATACATAAAATAGATAACCAACAGAGACCTATTGTATAGCACAGGTAACTATACTTAATATTTTGTAGTGACTTATAAGGTAGAAGAATATATCTGTATGTACGTCTATCACCTTCCCAGGTGGCACTAGTGGTAAAGAACTTGCCTGCCAATGCAGGAGACATAAGAGATGCGGGTTTGATCCCTGGGTAGGGAAGATCTCCTGGAGAAGGAAACGGCAACCCACTCCCATATTCTTGCCTGGAGAATCCCATGGACAGAGGAGCCTGGTGGGCTACAGTCCATGGGATCACACAGAGTCAGGCATGACTGGAGTGACTTAGCACACACACAGATGGTTACTATAGCTACCCTAGTCCAGACTAACCTTGGCTTCCTGCATTATCTCCTTTGTGTACTACCTCCTGACCATAAAAGCATGTTATCTAAAGTTAAAAAGACAATACCATCATGTCAACTCCCTGTTGAACATCCTTTCAGTCTACCATCTCATAGGATCAAGTTCCAGATTCAAAGCACACATCCTTTACTTCAGTAAAGCCACTACCCCTTTCCTCCTGCCTCTGCATCAACTTCCTGCCCTCCACATCTCTTTTCCACTCCATGCCTCTGCAGGTACCTGAACCACCCCTCTTCCCACCCTGCCTCCCCTTTGCTACTCAGGTCCCCTTAACTAATGCTTCCTAAACCCTAGGACACAATGGGAGGTTGCCATCTTTATCAAGACCCCTACCGCATTGTATGATTAGCCTGCTTAAGGTCTGTCTCTCCCTTAGATGCTGGTGTCCCTGAGGTCAGGAACCGACTCTTTACCTTTATGGCTCTGGTTCCTAAATTAATGTTTGGTACATTGTAGTAAATTAATAGCACCACTAACAGTGGGAGATTAATGTTGACAACAAGCCTACATAGTAGGGACTCAGTACTCTCATTTCAAAGAAGAGGCAACTGAATCCTTGAGATAATTTGCTAAAGCTCAAGCTAGTGAGTTGGCCAACAGAAGACTCCTGAAAATAGGCTTTTTTCCCTATAAAGTGATTATATTAGGATCTGCCTAAAGGCTGGAGTCTGGTGGTGCACAGGGGCTGCGTTGGGCTGTGCCCCCATGGAATCTCCTCCCCAGACTCCCTATATGCCCTCCCTGAACCCTTGACGATGAGTTACAGCTTATCACAGCAAGGAAACACAGAGACCCGGGGCCTTTCTGCATCACCCACATGAAACTCTACAACCTGCTGTTGGAATTAGGTCACAGTTCCCTAGGGACAAGACCTTTTGCTTCTCTCCTTCTGCTGCGCTGGATTTAGGTGCCTAACTTGAGCAGGTTGTTGGTGATATCCTTGGCACAGAGATGTCCACCAACCTTCGATCAGTTCTTTTTCTATACTTTGTCTTATTCTTTCATTTGGATTACATTCCTCCATCTCTTCATTTGAACATACTTTAGCATTGCTTTTCTTTGGGATTGGAATGAAAACTGACCTTTTCCAGTCCTGTGGCCACTGCTGAGTTTTTCAGATGGCAGAGGAACCAGAGATCAAATTGCCAACATCCTCTGGATCATCAAAACAGCAAGAGAGTTCCAGAAAAACATCTACTTTTGCTTTATCGACCATACTAAAGCCGTTGACTGTGCGTATCACAACAAACTGTGGAAAATTCTTAAAGAGATGGGAATATCAGACCACTTGACCTGCCTCCTGAGAAATCTGTATGCAGGTCAAGAAGCAACAGTTAGAACTGGACATGGAACAACAGACTGGTTCCAAATCAGGAAAGGAGTACATCAAGGCTGTATATTGTCACCCTGCTTATTTAACTTCTATGCAGAGTACATCATGCGAAATGCTGGGCTGGAAGAAGCACAAGCTGGAATCAAGATTGCCAGGAGAAATATCAATAACCTTAGATACACAGATGACACCACCCTTACGGCGGAAAGCGAAGAAGAACTAAAGAGCGTCTTGATGAAAATGAAAGAGGAGAGTGAAAAAGTTGGCTTAAAGTTCAACATTCAGAAAACTAAGATCATGGCATCTGGTCCCATCATTTCATGGAAAATAGATGGGGAGACAGTGGAAACAGTGACAGACTTTATTTTTGGGGGCTCCAAAATCACTGCAGATGATGACTGCAGCCATGAAATTAAAAGACCCTTTCTCCTTGGAAGAAAAGCTATGACCAACCTAGACAGTGTATTAAAAAGCAGAGACATTACTTTACCGACAAAGGTCCATCTGGTCAAAGCTATGATTTTTCCATAGTCATGTATGGATGTGAGAGTTGGACCATAAAGAAAGCTGAGTACTGAAGAATTGATGCTTTTGAACTGGGGTGCTGGAGAAGACTCTTGAGAGCCCCTTGGACAGCAAGGAGATCCAGCCAGTCCATCCTAAAGGAGATCAGTCCTGAATATTCATTGGAAAGACTGATGCTGAAGCTGAAACTCCAAAACTTTGGCCACCTGATGTGAAGAGCCGACCCATTGGAAAAGGCCATGATGCTAGGAAAGATTAAAGGAGGGAAGAGAAGGGGATGACAGAAGATGAGATGGTTTGATGGCATCACCGACACGATGGACTTGAGTTTGAGTAAACTCTGGGAGTTGGTGATGGACAGGAAAGCCTGGTATGCTAACAGTCCATGGGGTTGCAAAGAGTCGGACACGGCTGAGCGACTGAACTGAACTGAACTGATCTCTTACTTTGGCCTAATTCTCTGTGTTTATTTCTTTTATTAGGCAGGTCGGTTGTGCCTCTTGATCTTGGAGAAGTAGTCCCGTGTAGATGTCCTGCGGGGCACTGCATGCTTCCCTTTGGCCAGCAGAGCCTCTGGGCCCAGGAGCGCTCCCTAGGGGCTGCGTATGTCTGTCGGTTTTGTGGGCTGACTGCTGTATCCTGCTGGTGTTGGAGGCCGACCCTTGGCCTCTCTGGCTCAAGACCCGGCCTCGTGTAGTTGCTGTGGTTGTGTTGGCAGGTAAGGCACGTCCCAGCAAGTTAGCGGAGAAGCCTAGTTGCCCATGACTGATGAGGGCAAACTGCTGGGCAGGGCAGGGCCCCAGCATGGCTGGCTTTGAGACCCAGTGGTGCAAGTCTGCTGTGAGGCCATTGGCGGGTGGGGTAGACCTCCAGCATTTAATTTCTTTATAATCTCAATTTCTATTTCTTTATTGCTAATACAAGAAAAGTGAAAGTGTTAGTCTCTCAATTGTGTCCGACTCTTTGCAACCCCATGGACTGTAACCCACCAGGCTCCTCTGTTCATGGGATTCTCCAGGCAAGAATACTGGAGTGACTTGCCGTTCTCTTCTCCAGGGGATCTTCCCGACCCAGGGATTGAACCCAGGTCTTCTGCACTGCAGGCAGATTCTTTACTGTCTGAGCCACTGGATTACAATTATATTCTACATAATGATTTATGTCCTGTAACTTAGCTAAACTAACGACTTCTCATAGCTGTTTTAAAGACTCCATTGGATTTTTTACAGATACAATTGCATCTGTGAATAAAGAAAATTATATTTCTTCTCTTCTAATATGGATGCTTTCACTCCTCGATTGCTGTGACAAGAAATTATATTATAATATTGATTAAAATTTGTGAGATTAAATATCCTTTTCTTGTTCCTTATCTTAGAGGGGAAACACTTAGTCTTTAAATATAAAAACAATGTTCCCTTGAGGTTTTTAGGTAATTTTATCAGGTTTAGGAAGTTCCCCTCCATTCCTAATTTGCTAAGTTTTTATCAAGAATGGATGTTGAAATTTTTTCAAAATGTTTTATTTAATTTATTGAGATTATCATAAGGTTTTTTATTTATGTTGATAACACAATGCATGATATTGGTTGATATTTTATACTATCAAAACAAATCTGCATTCATAGGATAAACCCTACTTTATCCTTTTCATAAAATGTTGTTCTTGATCAAACTTTTTTAGAATTCTTCTATATAGTTTCATGAAATATATTGGTTTATGGGTTTCTTTCTTTTTTTTTTTTTTGTAGTATCTTTGCCTGATTTTCATATCAATTCAGTACTAGCCTCAGAGAATTAGCTGAAAAATATTTACTCTTCTTCAATTTTCTTTTAGAGTTTGTAAAGAATTGTTTCTTGGATTTCTTTTTCCATAAGTGTTTGGTAAAATTTACCAGTGAAATCACTTGGCCTGTAATTTTCCTCTGAGATGGTCTTAAACTGTAAATTACTTTTCTTCAGTAGATACAGAGCTATTTTTGAGTGATCACTGTTAGTTTATGACTTTAAAGGAAATTGTCCACTTTATCTAAATTATCTGATTTATTATGAAACTTCTGATAATGTTGTATTACATCCTTTTATCTGCAGAATCTGTTGTGATGTCACCAGCATAATTCTTGACATTGGCAATCTGTGTTTTGTTTTTTCTGACCAGTATAGCTAGAGATGTATCAATTTTTTTTATTTGTCCATAGAATCAGATTTTATTTCAGTGACTAACTAAAAATATTTAACCTTTTCTATTTCATTGGTTTGTACTTTGATATTTACTATACCTTCATTCTCATTGATGTGCTGTACTGTGCTTAGTCGCTCAGCCACGTCCAATTCTTTGTGGCCCCATGGACTGTAGCCCGCCAGGCTCCTCTGTCCATGGGACTCTCCAGGCAAGAACACTGGAGTGGCTTGCCATGCCCTCCTCCGGGGGATCTTCCCGACCCAGGGATTGAACCCGGGTCTCCTGCATGGCAGGTGTATTCTTTACCATTTAAGCCTCTTGGGAAGCCCAAGAATACTGCAGTGGGTAGCCTATCCCCTCTCCAGGAAATCTTACCAACCCAGGGATTGAACCGTTGTCCCCTGCATTACAGGTAGATTCTGTACCAGCTGGGCCACCAGGGAAGCCCTTACCCTCATTACTTGGATTTAATTTGCACATAGTTTTCTATGTTGTTAAGATAGAACCTAAAGACATCAGTTTGTCAAACATTATTACCTTTGCCACAAACCCTACAGTAAATTATCATTTTCGTTTAAATTTTCAATGGACTTTTAAAGTGATTTATATAATAAGAAAATGTCTTGCACATTTACCCATTTAGTATTATTTTGATGTTCTTCGTATTTTGTGTAGACCCATATTCCCATGTGCTAAACTTTCCTTCTACCTAAAGAATTTCTTTCACCTCTTCTTGTAGGGCAGATCTGCTGGTGATTACTTCAGTTTCCTATAGTACATCACGAAAAAAAGGGAAAAAAAAACCTTATTTTGCCTTTATTCCTTGAAAGGTATGTTCAACATACATAGAACTTCAGGCTAATAGTCTTTGCGTTCCGCGCTTTCACCTTACTGCGTCACCGCCCTCTCACTCACGTGGTTTCCCACAATGCACCTGGAGCCAGCCTCATCCTTGCGCTTCTGCCCGTTTGGTATCACTTTTCTCTGGCAGCCTTTTAGGTTTCTGTTTATCATGGGCTTTGAGAAACTTGATTATGGCATGCCTTGTTGCACTTTTCTTCTTACATCTTGTGGATTTATTGAGCTTCTGTATAGCTTTTTATCAAATCTGGAACATATTTGTCTATTACTTATTTGAATATTTTGCATCCCCTGCTCCTTCTTCAGAGAGTACAACGACACATATGTTAGGCTGATTAAAGTAGTCCCACAGCTTATCAAGGCTCTGTTAATTTTTTTTTTCTGTTAATATTTTTTAAAAATAATTTCTATTTTTATTTTAGATAGTTTCCATTATCTCTCTCAAATTCACTGATCTTTTCTTCTGCAGTATGTCATCTGTCATTAACCCTACCCAATATGCTTCTTCTCAAAGTTTTCATCTCTAGAATTTTGACTGGGGCCTTCTTCACATTTTTTTCTGTACCTACTTAACATTTTGAACACATGAAGCAAGCGCATAGTAACTATTTCAATGTTTTTCTCTGCTAATTCTATGCCAGTTCTAGGTCAGCTCTGATTGATTACTTTTCTCATTACAAATTCTGTGTTTCTGCTTCTTTGCATGCCTGGTAAACTTGTTTGGATGATGGACTTTTGACTTTGTTGAGTGCTGGATATTTTTTTACTTCCCATAAATATTCTGAACTTTGATCTGAAATAGAGTTAAATTACCTTGAAACAGTTTCATCCTTTCTGTTCTAGCCTTTATGTTATATTATGCAGGTTTTGCACACTGCTCAGTCTATGGCAAATTACTCCCCATTACTAATGCAGGAACTTCCTGAGTTTTCTACCCAATGTTCTGTGATTTATGGGCTTTTCCAACCAAATAATGGGTATCAACAGTATCCCCAGCCATGTGTGAATTCCAGGCACTATTTTCTAGCCTTTTCAGATATTTCGCTTGTTTGTTTCTCCCTGGAACCAGGTAGTTTCCCCCTACACATGTGCTGAAGAGTGTTCTGCTGAATGTGCCAAGGAAGCTTGAATCTGCAGATATTCTAGATTCTCTGGTGCAGTCTCCTCTCTGGTGCTCTGTCCTGCAAACCCATGTCACTTTCATCCCCCAGGACACTCAGCTACTTCTCCCCAGATCAGCGTCAGCAAACTTTGCCCTAATATCTCCCTCCTTGTCCCATGGCCTAGCAACTCTCCTAATGCAATCAACGGGAGAAAATTATGAAGCTGTCTATATTGGTTTCTGGTCTCTCAGTGGTAACTGTCTTTCACTGCCTGATTTTCAGTGTCTTCAAAATTATTTTACATATATTTGTCTGTTTATTTTTCATTGTTCCAGGTAGGAGGGAAAAAAATCTGTTCCCTCTTACTCTATCTTAGGAGAATCTGAAGTCTGATTTCCCCCTTTTTATCCAGCTAACTCATAAAATCTTAAGTTTGATTTTTCCACTACATAGAAAAAATTTCTGCCATTCAAATTCTTAGACCTTCTCAATTCTATCGAAAGACCATTGTGGGTCTGCAAACTCTAGTGTAAAAAACCCTACTCAAGAAAACTCAAGCATCCTGTAGTAAAAGTTCATCTTAGTTTTCATTAACCTCTAATTGAAACTTAGCATTTCCTTCCATTATAAATGTATGCCACAGTAGTATTAACAGTATAATAGGTAACTTTGTCACCATGGAGGAGGGCCCAGCAACCCACTCCAGTGTTCTTGCCTGGAGAATCCTTTGGACAGAGGAACCTGGCTGACTACAGTCCACAGGGTCGCAAAGAGTCGGACAAGACTGAAGCGACTTAGCATACATAGCCTAACTTTGTCACAAATTAAAAACATCACAGACATTTCGTATTTTATATTTTTACCCTACCTTGGAAAGTGGAGACAGCCTGGAGATCATAACTATGCACCCCTCTCTCTCTCTTTCCCCTGTGCAGTCCCCCTCCCTCACATAACAACCTTGGAATAGCCTAGAAATGTCTTTCTGCCTTGTTCATTACCCAAATATTTGCTGTATTTAGTCTAGTTCTATTCATGGGTTGGTCCACTGAAGGAGTGGCATCAACACTCTCGTTTCCCATGTGGGAAACGACTCAGTGAGCGTAATCAAGGTCTGAGGGCTGATAGCATCCAGAACACTTCCACTTCTGTTGTCCAACCCCGTTGTTCCTCTACTCTACATTATGTCTGCTGTTTCTGTCCCAGGGTTTAGCTTAAAGTTGTCATAAAATGACAAACTCAGCAACGAGCTTCTGAGCTTTAAAATGCTTTCCTACCACCGAGAGGTATCTGGAGTTAAAATTCTTTTGCTGTCTGTTTGCATAAAAACCTAAAATTGTGACCTAGGAGACAATACAATATCATTTATTGGGCTTATATTAAGCTAAATGTATAATAAATATGGGCTTCCCTGGTGGCTCAGTGGTAAAGAATCCACCTGCTAACGCAGGAGATGCAGGTTTGATCCCTGGGTTGGGACGATCCCCTGGAGAAAGGAATGGCAACCCCGCCCAGTATTCTTGCCTGGAGAATCCTATAGACAGAGGAGCCTGGCAGGCTACAGTCCACGGGGTCGCAAAAAGTTGGACATGACTTAGCGACTAAACAACAGCAATATAATAAATACTGAATCATGCTCACATGAGCAATGTGTACTAGCTGCTCAATGTCTGAGAAGACTGGGAGAAAGCCATAGGATGGAAGATGAAAGGGCCCATCAATTTAATATTACATAACACTCAGTGCTCTGACAGATTTGTCATTTTTTGGAAAAATAACTGGAAAAATCACATGTGCTCATAGAAATAAGTAGAATAAGCATTTTCTATTTCCATCAAAAAGTACAGTATTTCTTATTGCAGTTCTGATATTTTTAATGATAAGAGGAGGGCCTACGCTCCTATTGCCCAAATCAGCATCTTAGAGTCAACCTCAACACAAGCATGGGCCCATAACTTGAAAATTTGAAAATAGAAAGGCTTTGAAAGTTGCCTTCAGAGCTACAACATTTAAGAAACTTGTTAAATGTTGATATATCAGCCTTATTGATCTACATGAGATTCTATGTTGCTTGTTGCGTTCAGTCACTAAATTCTGTCCAACTCTTTGCAATCCCGTGGACTGTAGCACACCAGGCTCCTTTGTCCTTCACTATATCCCTGAGTTTGCTCAAAATCATGTCCACTGAGTTGGTCTTACTATCTAACCATCTTATCCTTTGCTGTTCCCTTCTCCTTTTGCCTTCAGTCTTTTCCAGCATCAGGGTCTTTTCCAACCAGTCAGCTCTTCGCGTCAAGTGGCCAAAATATTGGAGCTTCATCTTCAGCATCATTCCTTCCAATAAACTTTCAGGACTAATGCCCTTTAGGATTGACTGGTTTGATCTCTTTCCTGTCCAAGGGACTCTCAAGAGTCTTCTCCAACACCACAGTTCAAAAGCATCAATTCTTTGGCACTCAGCTTTCTTTATGGTCCAACACTCACATCCAGACATGACTACTGGAAAAACCATAGCTTTAACTATATGACCTTTGTTGGCAAAGTGATGTCTCTGCTTTTTAACACACTTTCTAGTTTTATCATGGTTTTCCTTCCAAAGAGCAAGTGTCTTTTCACTTCATGCCTGCAGTCACTGTCTGCAGTGATTTTGGAGCCGAAGAAAATGAAATTTGTCATTAGTTCCACTTAGAAGAAAGAGAAAAAAAGTATTCTCTTTGAAAAAAAAAATGGCTCTAGAATGAATAACTGTTAGGGAAACCCTATTTTTCTCTAGACTTCTATCACCAACCCAACGATGCATTTCTCAGAAGGAAACCCTCAAGGGCATATATCAGAAACATTGGTGGAGATGAATCCAAGGAGGTGGCCAGACTCAGAGCCCCTGCAGGATCACAGACTGCCTTTCAGGTCTTAATCATCTGGTCTCAACAGGACTTTGTCAGTCTGGGTTTTCTAGGCTTCCCATTAGGCTTCCTGCTGTTCCATCACCCCTTCTAAAGCTGCATTAGCAGCTGCCAAGACTGGTGACCCGGGAGGCCAGCCTGCCAGGTATGAGTACTTAGCTTGCCTCCAGTTCACTGTCTGAATTTATGATCCACTACTGCTTAATAAGTTTATCCCATTCTGGAAGTTCTAAAGAAAGGGGCTACTGGCTAAAGCAAAAGAAGGCAATGGCAGAAAGTATTACTGAGCACCTACAGCAGAGCTGCAAGTGGCTACAAATATTAATGTTTACTACCTCTTGCATACTCACAGCACTGGGGTAAATATTCCAATGTTCTAGATAAGGAGCCAATGTATCATTTGCCAAAGGCCCCAGGGATGGTATGACAAACTGGATCAAGGTCTGTCCTCCCTAAAGACCATGTTCTTCCTGCGCAGTGATAGTTCCCTGTGTGTATGCATCCTCAGTCATTCAGTTCTCTCTGACTTTTTGCCACCCCATGGACTGTGGCCCGCCTGGCTCCTCTGTCCATGAGATTCTCCCAGCAAGAATACTGGAGTGGGTTGCCATTTCCTGCTTCAGGGGGTCTTCCAGACCCAAAGATCGAACCCATGTCTCCTGGGTTTCCTGCATTGACAGGCAGATTCTTTACCACTGAGCTCCCTGGAAAGCCCTAGTTATATACATCAGTTCAGTCCAGTCGCTCAGTCGTGTCCGACTGTTTGAGACCCCATGAATCGCAGCACGCCAGGCCTCCCTGTCCATCACCAACTCCTACATAGCAGCATCCAAATTACCCAGCAACTCCCAGAGAAATCAAGATCCTCATCTCCAGTGAGGATCATCAGCAAGTAGTATCTCCCATCTTAAAGTTAAGTCTTTGCTCTAGTCCTGTGAAAAATGCCATTGGTAATTTGACAGAAATTGCATTGAATCCAAGTGATGCCATATGTTACAACATAGATGAACCTAGAGATTATCATACTAGGTGCAGAAGATCAGACAGAGAAGGACAAATATCATGTGATGTAACTCATATGTGGAATCTAATTTTTTAAGATGATATAAATGAACTTATTTAAAAACAAAAATACACTCAGATTTTGAAGACACATTTATGGTTACCAGAGGGGAAATGTGGGGAGGAGAGTTAAATTAGGATTTTGAGATTAACATGTACACACATATATTTAAAATAGATAACCAACAAGTACCTACTATGTAGCAGAGGAAACCCTACTCAATACTCTACAATAATCTAAATGGGGAAATAATCTGAAAAAGAATGGATATATGTGTATGTATAACTGAATCACTTTGATATGTACCAGAAACTAACAGAAAATTGTAGATCAACTACACTCCAATAAAATTTTTAAAATGTTCACATTTGCTGAGTGATTTTCTTTTTTGGTCATGCTGCCCAACTTGTGGGATCCTAGCTCCTGACCAGGAATTGAACCTGGGGCTATGGCAGTGAGTGAAAGTACAGAGTCTTAACCACTGGACTACCAGGGAATTTCCTACTCCAATAAAATTACAAAGAAAAGAGAAATCTGATCAATGAGATGGAATGACAGAAAATATGAAAGGGTGAAAAAACTTGCTGGCTGAATCTTTCCAAACTTCAAGAATTCTTAGAGAAGATTTTTTTTAAAACACTGTATAAATAAGAACCTTTAAAACTACTCTCACTAGGGAACACAGAGATCATGATTCCAAAATGTGATTTGATTCAATTTCAAAGGATTCAGTTAAAGGTAGAATTAATTCATAAGTTTAAACTACATGGTGCTTCACTTGACAATAGAAGATTAGGACTAAAGGTAATCAACCGAATTTCTGCCATATTTTAATGCAGTTTTGCCACTTGCCCTAACTCGTTCTGCTGTTGCTAGTACTGGCTATACTGACCTTGATACCAGAGTGACCACTGTCTACAGGCTGAGTCCATGAGCCTATCCAATTAATAGGAAATTCATTTTAATGTATCCGTTATATTTGACTGACAAAGGATGCTCTCTATGTATGTAAGTTCTGAAAAGAAAAATCCATCTCAAACAATAAAATGGAGTGCCTTATGATGGAAAAAGTAAGGCAGATAATTATAAGAATTACAGTAATAATAATAATTTTATTATGATCCCATATAAAATTGAAAAAAGGCAAAAAGCCAATCTACAAAATTGCTCTCATTCCAAGAATATCTGGCTTCCGGTCATTTCAAAAGGCACCAGATCCTGTTACAGCCACGTCAAGCTCAGGTCAACCCATCCCCACCTCATCCAATGCATTAGGAATTCTGCAAATGAGTGTTCTTGGTTCACAGGGGGTTTGATCACAGAAAGCTAGTTGTTGATCTTGGGATGCCTGCAGGCCTGCAATCTGTGCTACAAGTTTATCCCTCCTAGGAAAAAAAAAAAAAGCGGGGGGGAAGAAGGATGAGACCAGAGGATGGAACCAATACAAGCAGCTGTAAGAGGCTAATTGGACCCTTGTGGGCCACCAGTGGGCACAAAAGTAAACAAATAGGGCCTCTCACTGTGCCCTTTCAGGGCTGAACCTACCCTGGGTCTGTCAGCTTTTCCCCTGCCTCCTCCCCTCATCCCCATTTTTAAAGGACCTAATTACAGGCCTTTCTGAAGGATCACAAGCCAGTTTTTATCTAAAAAGAATAAGGTATTTTGCCTCCAAACTGGAGACACTGTTAGAAGTTGGTAATTAGTATGACTTGTTAATGGAGTTTGGCTGTGATTAACTGGTGATTGAGTGCTAGTTTGGGGCCTGTCAGTGGCTAAGCCGGGAGGGTGAGAGATGTTTAATGAGACACCTGTTGTTGGGGGCCCACTGGGGTTTGTTGCAGTTGATTGGCACTTGGACGCGGTGCGCTCGGTGCGGGGGGCTGGGCTGAGCCTGGCAGACAGTTGGCATCACAGCAGAGCCTGCTGCTCCCAGCAAGTCAGGGCTGGCCGCATTTCCAGAGCTAAGCAGTCTGTCCAGGCCTGCAGTCACGTGTTCCCACGTGATCTGGGCTGGCTGACCGTGCTCTGCCTCTGAGAGGGCGCTGCACCCACCCTGCAGGAGGAAGATCCCTAGGTCCCCAGGAACCCCGGCTCCCCACCAAACACCAGGCTGGGCGTTGGGCATCCCTCCCCTCATCCAATCTCTCCTGTCCCCAGTGTACAGATGAGGAAACTGAGGCCACAGCAGGTTAAAGAGTTTGCCCAAGTTGACATGGCCATCTCCAGGACCAGAAACACTGCCCTCAGACACAAGCCCCTTTTAAGTTTTAAAAGGATCTGCAGGGAGCACATTAAAAATGCAGATTATGATTGAGTAGGTCTGGGGGAATCACTTTTCCTAAGAGTTTCCAAGCAGGGCCCATACTTTGAATGCAAGCCTATAGGATACTTCCTTTTCCTTGAGTCAAACAGAACCCACAAAAGAGAAATGCATTATTGTTATTTTTCAGTTTTATGATTAGGACTTTGCTGTGCTATGCTCAGTCATGTCAGACTCTTTGTGAACCTATGGACGGTAGCCTGCCAGGCTCCTGTGTCCATGGGATTCTCTAGGCAAGAATACTGGAGCCAGTTGTCATTTCCTCCTCCAGGGGATCTTCCTGATCCAGGATCAAACCCGTGTCCCTTGCGTCTCCTGCTTTGGCAGGCGGGTTCTTTCCCACTAAGTCACCTGGGAAGCCCCATGATTAAGACTACATCATGCTTTTTAAGGAAGAGAGAGAAGGGATGTGCATAGCACCACTTTAACTCCTCTTCGCCCCCCAGATAAAGCCTGACATGAAAGATGCTCGAAAGCTCCTTACCTAAGTATGACGTGGGTGCAACCCAGAAGTGTGAGGCAGACCTGAAAATCACGGGAGGCTCAAGCCCCACACTAAGGTGTTGGCAGAATATTTCTGGGGGGGAACAAGAGTCTCACCTTGGGGGCTCTGCTCATTGAGGTGTTGGGGATCCAGTTGCCACCACCCTGACGCCTGGCCCTGCCCCCCGCCGCAGGTGCCCCCTCCAAAACCACTTGATAAACGTCACTCTTTCCAGGTCAGCGACCAGGAACCTCAGAGGAAACAGCCCTTTGTTCTCTCCCGACAGCTGTCCGGGGCCGAAGGTGGAGTTAAAACACATGTGGGAGGTCACGGAGGCCCCGCACCCACCTGGGCCCCGTTCAGCTTCGGTTCAGGAGGGGGGTCACCGGCCTCCAACTGACCTTCCCAGTGACTCAGATTACAATTTGTGCCACATTTTTTCAGAATTCAGAAGAACCTTTTCTGAGCTTGAAGAAAGACCCACAGCCTCCAGCCAAAGTTTGGGCTCCCTTGGATCACATTTGTTGAGCAAGAAAATACCTGAAGAGCAATCTTGGATGCCTCAGGTTCCGACACCAATATTAAAATCAGATAAAACTGCAGGGTAATTCACAAAACAAAAGCCAAATACTTTGTTTTAAATTCTATAGATGATTGAGGGCAAAAGTGATTTTGTTCTGATCATCCTAATAACTGTCTCATTGCTGGGTTTCCCTGTACTGAGGGAGACCAGGCCTGAGGGGAATACAACGTTACATCAAATGTATTTATCCTGTATTGAAATGATCAGGGTGTTAATTTATTTCTTCTAGAGGAATAAAATATTTAGGTGATGTGGGTGGATTTTATTTCAAATTTGATAGAAAAAAAAATGTGTCATATTATCCACAATTTGATCTAATAAAAGGCAAGACCAAAATAAGTTATTTAAAAATTTGTGTAGGTATTTTCTTTTTTGCATTTATATACACAGCATTAGAATGTGAGGGGTTTACCATGACATTTGCAACAGAAAAGTATGCTTTGGGGGTGGGTAGGAGGAATATGAACTGGGCGATTGGGACCGACATATATACACTATAGATTCTATGCACAAAATAGATAACTAATCTGATAGCACGGGAAACTCTTCTCAGTGTTTCCTGGTGACCTAGATGGGGAGGAAATCCAAAAAAGAGAGGATATATGGGAACATAGAGCTGACTCACTTTGCTATACAGCAGAAACTAACAGCACCGTAAAGGAACTAGACTCCAACAAGAGCTTCCATGGCGGCTCAGCTGGTAAAGAATCTGCCAGCAATGCAGCAGACCTGGGTTCGATCCCTGGGTCAGGAAGATCCCCTGGAGAAGGGGATGGCAATCCACTCCAGTATTCTTGCCTGGAGAATTCCCACAGACAGAGGAGCCTGGTGAGCTATAGTCCATGGGGTCGCAAAGAGTTGGACACAACTAAAGTGACTAAAACTTACTTACTTACACTCCAATAAAATTAATTTTAAGAAAAAGTATGATTTAGACTTCTAGAAGGATATCAGTCTCTCAATAGGGATTCAGAACTTTTCCTGGTGAACATGGGGATAAGGGACAATCATATGCCAGAAACTTACAGGTGATGTAGATACGGCTGATGGGAATCCTTTTTATAACTGTTAAAGTTTTCAAGTACCAAAAGGTGCTACATCTCAAGGATCCCATATGAAAAAGGAATATGCAAAATGCTTTAGGATGGAGTGCATAAACAGCAGATCTGAAGGCAGATGGGTTTGGGAGAGAGACCTGGTTCTGCCAAGTATGAGCTGTGTAGCTTTGGGCCAGGGGCTTAACTTCTTTGGTCCCCAGTTTCTCTATTAATAGTTTGGAGGCAGTCACATTATCTTGAAATATTGCTCTGAGACTTGGACATAAGGTATAGAAATCTCCTGGTATATGGCGGACACTGGATGAACCCTGAAGAGGGTTTATATTGATCATTGTCCCACGTGGTACAACCCTACACTGGTGAACATCTCCCAAGACCGGCAGCTTGGAGGGAATCCAGTTAACCATTTCACACCACAGAAACAGGCTCAGAAACACCCATCCAGGTATCCCCTCTCCCCTGGACTGTTGCGATAGCTTATAAATAACAGGTCTGCTTGACTGATTCTGACACATTCTCTCCAATATCTGTTGTTTACATCAAAGTCAAAGTGATCATTTTCAAGTAGCACTGACGTATACACACTACCACGTGAAAAATAGATAGCTGGGGGAAGCCGCCGTGTATCACAGGAGCTCAGCCTGCTGCTCTGCGATGACCTGGAGGAGTGGGATGGGGGGAGGGTGGAATGGGGGAGGCGGGGAGGGAAGCTCACGAGGGAGGGGACATATGTATACTTGGAGCTGATTCATGTTGTACAGCAGAAACCAACATAAAGCAATTATCATCCAATTAAAAATAAATAAAAAATATAATAATGTGTACACATAGTACTTAATAAAACTTGGTGAAAAAAAAAAGGAAGGGATCCTTTTCAAACATGAGACCTGACTCAAATCTAACAGAATGACAGCCGAAGTTCTTCTACTGCCCAAAGCTCTGCCTGGTCCGGCCACTCTCACCCGCAACTTCCCCCAACTCACACCCACTGGCTCCCTCTGGCCAGCCTCCCCAAGCTCCACACTGGTTCCAACATGCCAGGTTCAGGTCTCACAATCCCCTACTTAGAAGGTGCTTTCTCCCGCTCTCCACCTGGTTCATCCCACCTGTTTTCTCCTAAACCAAAAGGCCCTTCACAGACTAGGTTATCCTATGGAAATTTGCATTTCAACCCTTCCTCCTAAGCATCTCTTACCTCCTTGTGTGCGTGCAAAGTCACTTCAGTCGTGTCCACCTCTTTGCAACCCCATGGACTATAACCCACCAGGCTCCTCTGTCCATGGAATTTCCCAGTCTAGGTTACCAGAGTGGGCAGCCATTCTCTTCTCCAGGGGATCTTCCCGACCCAGGCCTCAAATGTGGGTCACCTGCACTGCAGGCAGATTCTTTACCTCTGAGCCACCGGGTAAGCCCCCTTACCTCCTTACCTTGCTTTTTTTTTTTCTTTTCCTTGTTCCCTTGCTTTATTTTTTAACTTTTATTTTATATTGAAATATAGCTGAGCCCAGGTGGTGCTAGTGGTAAAGAACTCATTTGCCAATGCAAGACATAAGAGATGCGAGTTTGATCCCTGGGTCAGGAAGATCCCGTGGAAAGGAAAGCATGGGAACCCACTCCAGAATTCTTGCCTGAAAAATCCCATGGGCAGAGGAGACTCGCAGGCTATGGTCCAAGGGCCGCAAAGAGTTGGACACAACTGAAGCAATTTAGCATGCATAGTTGATTAACAATATTGTGTTAGTTTCAGGTATACCACAAACTCAGTTATCCATATATACACATCAACTCTTTTTCAAATTCTTTTTCCATTTAGGTTAGTATAAAATATTGATCAGAGTTCTCTGCGCTATACAGCAGGCTCTTGTTGGTTATCCATTTTAAATATACATTGCTTTAATTTCTCCATCATTCTGATCAACTCTAACACATCACATTTTGTTGTTCCTGAATGGTAATATCTTGCTCTTTCCCATGGAGGCAGAGGCCTTGCTTGGTTCCCTGACAAACTCAGGTGTTTAGAACCATTTCCTGGAACCCCATAAAATGATGGTGTACAAATGGACAAATGAGTGAATAAATGAATGAGTCTGTGACTAATAGTAGGCCCTGGATGACTGTATGTTGAATGATTGAATGGAACTGGCTCTTTTAATAAGGCCTGTCTCTTAATAGGAATCAGCCTCCTGTAGGGCAGGGCCATCTATTTTGGCCCATGCAGAACACCTCAGCATATTCTAGTGGAAAAGAATCAGTAAAGATTCAGCCAGTGTGAAAAACTGAAGCCCAGAAATGGAAAACTAATCAGGGCAAGAGGAACTTGAACCCAGGGTCAGGTCTTCGAGCCTCAGTTTGCTGTGACTTTGTCCTTGCTGCCCCTTTGCTGGGCCCACTGTCCCCTAAAATGCCTGAGCAGAGACCTAGGGTTCCAGTAGCATTGGTCAGTCATGTGACTGTCTGATGCTGGCCCTTGTTACTGTGAATGTTGCAGATCCCCTTACACATCTGACCGAGAGAAGCAAGGCCTTCTTTATTCCTCAGAGCAGGAGAGTAAACGGTGATAACCCTGGAGTAATTCCTAGTTAAAACCCCTGGAGGGAAAAGGCATCATGTGCTCAGCCCTGCTATTCTTTGGGCACAGCAGTTAGTAGGAGCTTCTTCCTGATACCGGGATGCAGTGGTTCAAGAGAACTGCTTGAGTCCATCCAGCTAGGAGGGTGATGTTCTGCACATTCCAGATGCTTCTGCTGAGTAGAAAGAGTCACAGGTCTTCAGGGGACAAAACCCAGAGTCCCAACGTGAGAGGGCAAAGTTGCATGGAGCCCAGCCCCAAAGTGGGGAAGACGCCCTGCATCCACCGTTTTAACTAGGCTTGGCCCCTGGCAGAGTGTGTGAAAGAGGCAGATCTGCTTGGGAATTTTTGTTTATTGTTGTTCATTTGCTAAATCCTGCCAACTCTTTGCGACTCCATGAACATGCACACTGGGCTCCTCTGCCCTTCACCATCTCCCAGAGTTCGCCCAAGTACATGTCCATTGAGTCAGTGATGCTCTCTAACCATCTCATCCTCTGCTGACCTCATCTTCTTTTGCCTTCAACAAAACATCAGGATCTTTTCTAATGAGCTGGCTCTTCGCATCAGGTGTCCAAAGTATTGGAGCTTCAGCTTCAGCATCAGTACTCCCAGTGAATATTCAGGTTTGATATCTCTCAGTATTGACCAGTTTGATCCTCTTGCTGTCCAAGGGACTCTCAAGAGTCTTCTCCAGCACCACAGTTTAAAAGCATCAGTTCTTTAGTGCTCAGCCTCCTTTGTGGTCCAACACTCAGATCCACACATGACTACTGGAAAAACCTTTGCCATCACCATCAGCAAGGTGACATCTCTGCTTTTTAAAATGCTGTCTAGATGGCCATAGCTTTTCTTCCAAGGAGCAAGTGTCTTTTAATTTCATGGATGCAGTCACTGTCTGCAGGTATTTCAGAGCCCAAGAAAATAAAATCTGTCACTGCTTTCACTTTTTCCCCATCTATTTGGCATTAAGTGATGGGACTGGATGCCAAGCTTTGTCACAGAATGAACTTGGAATCATGGCCAGTGAGGCCTGAAAACATCCACAGAGGCAGTACATAAGATGGGAAGGACCCCCACATGCAGATAGTTTAAGAACTGCAGAAGGACCCCAAAACAGAGCCTGCAGAATGTGCCCAATGCTATGGGATGAGTCATACAGATGAGCTGACAGCGCCAGAGACAGTGCTGTCTGTCCCCGTGTGGCCTTGACCTGAAAAGCCTGCCCATCAGAATGCCACTGCACATCACTAAATGTTCAGGGGTGTGGGATTCTGTGTCTGCATGTGTGTTAGTTGCTCAGTCATGTCTAACTCTTTGTGACCCTATGGACTATAGCCTGCCAGGCTTCTCAGTCCATGGAATTCTCCAAGCAAGAATACAGAAGTGGGTAGCATTTCCTTCTCCAGAGGATCTTCCCTACCCAGGGATCGAACCTAGGGCTCCCGCATTGTAAACAGATTCTTCACTGTCTGAGCCACCTGCAATTCTGGGATTCTTTTTAGGTTAACCATATTATAACAAACCGGGTCTCTAGTTCACACTCCAGAGTATAGGTTTCATCATTCTCAACTGATCATTTTGTTTTCATCCTAAAGTTCCCAACTGGAAAAAACCTTCAGGCTAATATTTTCAAGGGCTATATGGGATTGATGGGTTTTTACTGATTTTATAACCAAGATCCCAGTGCATCATCCAGAATTGGTAAAAACAAGAACTTTTAGGACATGGCCTTAGTAGGCTTATGTCAAGGTGTGTACACATCATACTGATGCACAGAACAAGGTACAGGCACATCTCATTTTCTTGTGCTTTGCTTTACTGTGCTTTGCAGATATTGTGTTTTGGTTTTGTTTTGTTTTGTTTCTTTACAAATTGAGGATTTGTGGCAACCCTCCATTGAGCAAGTCTATCGGTGCCATTATTCCATAGCATTTGCTTGCTTCATGCCTTTGTGTCACATTTTGATAATTCTTACAGTATGTAAACTTTTTCATTCTTTTTTGTTTGTTATAGCGGTCTGTGATCTGCAATCTTTGATGTTCTTTGACTTGCTGAAGGCTCAGATGATGGTTAGCATTTTTCAGCAAAACTGCATCTATTAATTAAGATATATACACATTGCTTTTTGGGCTTCCCTCACAACTCAATTGGTAAAGAATCTGCCTACAATGCAGGAGACCTGGGTTCGATCCCTGGGTCAGGAAGACCCCCTGGAGAAAGAAATGGCAACCCACTCCAGTATTCTTGCCTGGAGAATCCCATGGACAGAGGAGCCTGGCAGGCAACAGTCCATGGTGTCATAAGAGTTGGACATGACTTAGCAACTAAACCACCATTGTCTTTTAGATATAACACTACTGCATACTTAACAAACTACAATTTAGTGTTGAAACCAATTGTATATGCACTGGGAAATCAAAAATTTGCTGTGATTTGTTTTATTACCAAATATGCCTTATTGTTTATATCACAGGCATACCTAGGATACAAGCAGTAAAGGATACTAAGCCTCATGTATATTATCTAATTTAAGCCCAAGTGGTAGGCATGATTCTCTCGATTTTTATAGATGAGGAAAGTTGGAGAAAATCAATGGCCGTACTCCTCTGTTTTGGGGCTGATTTAGTCTCTAAGTCATGTCCAACTCTGGTGACCCCACAGACTGTAACCCACCAGGCTCCTCTGTCCATGGGATTTCCCAAGCAAGAATATTGGAGTGGGTTGCCACTTCTTTCTCCAGGGGATCTTCCCAACCCAGGGATCTAACCCAGGTCTCCAACATCGCAGGCAGATTCTTTATCAACTGAGCCACCAGGGAACAAATGATAGTCCCAGGGTGGGGCACTTAAACAGCAGAAATTGAGTTCCTCACTGTTTTGGTAGCTGAAAGTCTGAGATCAAGACGTCGGCAGCATAGGTTTCTTCTGAGGCCTCTCTCCTTGGCTTGCAGACAGCCGCCTTCCTTCTGTGTCCTCACACGGCCCTTCCTCTATGCACACCTATCTCCGGTGTCTCTGTGTGTGTCCAGAGCCTCTCTTCTTATAAAGATGCCAGTCAGATTGGGTTACAACGCACTCTGTAGGCCTCATTGTAATTTCACCACCTCTCTAAGAGCCCCGTCTGCAAGTAGTGTCACATTCTGAGGCACTGAGGCTTAGGCCTTCTACAGATTCTTTTTTTGGGAGGAGCAGAATTCAGACCAAAACAGTATCCCTATACTCTGGTTTGCCTGGGACACTCAGGGTAAGTTCATTGTCCCTGGGTAACTTGTACATAGCATCCTTTCACTCTCAAAATCATCCATTTGAATGATCAACTCACTCTACTATGACAGCAGGCTTCATAAAACATCTCAAGAGGAGAACAGAAAAGAGTTCCGGCTCTGTTCTGCTCCCCAAACCCCCCTACCCCTTCCTGCCTCTTAGATCCTCCCTTCACACCACTGTGTGGCTGCCCCCAAGGAACTGTGCTTACAGATGCTTTGCAGGGCCTGGGAGAGGCACTGTGATTCGGTAGGCCACAGTCAGTGTACAAGGCTGGCCACCACGTGGCTTGGCTTCTCCCTGACTTCACAGTGAAACACGGATTGTTTGGATGAACGAGGGCAGATGGGTCCTGTCTCCTTCCCCTCATTCCTTGCTTGGGTTTTGGCCAACCACATTTCACTACTGTGCTTCTGTTCCAAAATTAAGAACGTTCTTTGATTCTAAAATTAAGAATGAAAGCAAGTGCCTTTGTCCAGGAGGATGCCGTGTAACACCTGAGGGATGTTGGTGGATGTTCCAGCCGAAGACTTGAGCCAGCCTTTGGCTGTAGGTCACTCCCCTCCCCACACAGGCCCAGCCGCACACAGCGCTTCCCCCACCTCCTGAGCGTCTTCAGTGTTACATGCATCCAGACTCTTCTTTCCCGGGGTGTGTGTGCTGGACCCCCGCTGAGACGGCAGCTCTATCATCTGACAGACTCCGGACCACAAGTTGCTGGGCTCTGCCTCTGCGGGGTGCTAGCTCAGTCCTTTAACAGTCCATTCAGGAAGGATAGCGCTGTGACTGTGTACTTGATGGATTTTTTTGAAGAGGGAAGTGGAGGCGGCTCTGGGGAAGTCAACAAAGCCCAGGAGTGAGCCAATTTTGATGATTTGGCCATGGTGTCCCAATTTATTACCACAAAGGGAAGATAATGACAAGTTTCCGTAGAGGGAGTACCTACCACATGCTAGGTTTTGTGCCGAGATCACCATGCAAACCTGGGAGGCTTATCAGAGGGTGAGCAGCAAACTGGAACTCAGGTCTGTGTCTCCCTCTCTAGCTCTTGTGCGGCCCTTGGTACCTCTTTTAATATTTTTTGCAATCATTGTTAAGGCAAGATTACTCAAATACATTCCTAATCTCACTTTTGCCTTAAACAGAAGTCACACCTAACTCATGTCTGTAGTAAATGATACAAAATGCTCTCCAAAGAATCCCTCTTCTACAAAATATTAACAAATCGTCTGCCTTTCCGCCTTGATCCCCACCCCTCCTCAAACAGAGGGGAGTCTGTGACCTTTTGTGTTGGAAACAATGGGTTGTTCAGTTTCATTATTGTAGGACTTCTCCAAGCCTGGAGTGTGTTGCTGCTAATTGTGAATTCCCACAAAGAGGTGGCATCATGCAATGTTTCACAAACTGAGTACCCTCATGGGTCCATTCACCTGGTCAACATCGGTCTGGAAACACTGGCCTCTTAATGCCTCAAGTTTCCGTCTGAACTTCTAGGTCCTGTGTGATCATGTTTCCCCATTATTATTTAGCATGAAAATTCTTTCTTCTGATAGTGGGCAGTGGGTAATTTTCTACCTGCACTAGTGTGTGTGCTTGGTCGTCTAGTAATGTCCAACTCTTTGCAACCCCATGGACTGTAACCAACCAGGCTCTTCTGTCCCTGGATTCTCCAGGTAAGAATATTGCAGTGCGTTGCCATTTCCTTCTCCAGAGGATCTTCCCGACCCAAGGATTGAACCTGGGTCTCCTGCATTGCAGGTGGATTCTTAACAATCTGAACCACCAGGGAGATTCCCTCAAACCCCAGCCCAAACTCAAGTTCTCTCTTCTTATCATGCCACCCTCTGTCTTTCCCCTACTTCAAGGCCACAGATAAACTCTATAGATCCTCTTAACTATTCAACACCCCTTCTGCTGTAATTCATTCTAGCTACTCAATTAGCACCTGGCCCAGGCTCTAATTGTGTGCAAAGCACAAATTAACACTAACTTGCTCTACCTCAAGTGCTCCTTTTTAATGCTAAAATAGTTATGTGCCTATTAGTCTTACTTTATCTGCTAGATTGCCAGCTTCATTTGGGGCTTTCCCCCTCCCCTCTATTTAAACCAACAGCATCTGCCTCTGAAGTGGTACCATGACTCCCTAGTGTGGCCATAACCTGCCTTTTCACTCTAGCTTTTTCAAAGGTGAACAACATGTGCCAGTTTCTCTGGGACTTGGTTTTAGCACTAAAATCTCACAACCCCGGAGCCCATCCAGTGCCAGGATAGCTGGTCACCTACCTACTTGCCCGAGCACAGATTAAGGTTTGCATTCTGAATCTTTATCCTGAGAATAGCATTGAAACATGTATATTATCAAGGGTGAAACAGACCACCAGCCCAGGTTGGAGGCATGAGACAAGTGCTCAGGGCTGGTGCACTGGGAAAACCCAGAGGGAAGGGATGGGGAGGGAGGCGGGAGGGGGGATCAGGATGGGGAACACATGTAAATCCATGGCTGATTCATGTCAATGTATGGCAAAAACCACTACAATATTGTAAAGTAATTAGCCTCCAACTAATAAAAATAAATGAAAAAAATAAATAAATCTTTATCCTCTGCCTAAAACGCTCTCATCCCATGGTTGGCCTTTCAACACCAGGTTCAAATGCGTTTCTCTTATCAGACATTCCCTTCTCACATACTCAACTATGCCTTCAGCTCAGTTCCGTTGTGTCCGACTCTTTGCAAGCCCATGGACTGCAGCACGCCAGGCTTCCCTGTCCATCACCAACTCCCTTGGCCTTGCATCTTAGCTATTCACCCACTGACCCTTGGTCTATGGTCTAGTTCTCAGACAGCTGTCTCCCCTCCAGGTGATTCTTTCGGGCAAGGCCCTGTGATTCGAACCCATGCTTCCCTCCTATACCCAGCATAGTTCTTCATACCAGGGTGTCATCAAATGGGCAGATTTGCTGATGGATCTGATGATTCTGATCCCAGGGCAGGCCTAATCCCAGGGCAGGCTAAAGGCCAGGAAGGAGAACAATGGAGAATCTGGAGCTAACTGCACTCGTTCTCCTCCAGCTAAAAAACTCAGTAAATGACACTGAAATCTTCCATGGCAGAGCACCCAATTTTTCAGCACAATGTAGAGGGCTGTCTATAACCCATTAGATGTATGTTTGTTTCTTGCTGCTTAAATCTGCCAGGCTTTGCAGATTTATGCAGGTAGAAATTTGCAGCAGTACAGAAAGCCTCCCAGGGATGGGAAAGTCACCGCACAGCTCTGCTAGGTCATTCAGAATGAGGATCATTGCAGATCTTGCTCAGGAAATTGCAGAGACCACATTTCTTAAATGAATATAAAGTTGAAAGGGAATTTTGTCAAGTCGGATTCACCAAAGCCAAAGTAGGCCACCCTGACTCAAGCTGTCAATAAGGTGTTAGGGAAGACACTGGGAGATTAACACCCTTTCACAGTGACCCAGCTGTTCTCTTGAAGGTGATAACGTGCAGTCAGGCTCAGGATGACTAACAATAGTGAGGGGGTGGAGGAGGTGCCATGCATTGCTTTCAAACCTAAGGATCTGCCTAGTTTCTACTTATTTCTCAGAAAAAAAAAGAAAAAAAAAGGTTATTTTTTTTAATAAAAAATCTAACTAGCATTGTTTCCAACCATAAATACAAGAAAGGAAGGCTTTTATTAAGTATTTTCCTCTTCTTATATTACATTATGCTTATTTTTCAGAAAGTTGTTATATACAAAAAATAGCTCTCTGTACAGAGAAAAATAGTTTCTGTCTTTGTCTCTCTCTCTCTAAATATATATATATATACATATATATGTGTATATATATATATATACACACACACACACATATGTGTATGTATAAAATACACACTTACTTTATGGGCTTCCCTAGTGCCTCAGATGGTAAAGAATCTGCCTGCAATGCAGGAGACCTGAGCTTGATCCCTGGGTTGAGACGATCCCCTGGGGAAGGGAATTGCTACCCACCCCAGTATTCTTGCCTGGAGAATTCCATTGACAGAGGAGCCTGGCAGACTACAGTTCACGGGATCACAAAGAGTTGGAAATGACTGAATGACTAATGCTATACATATCTATTTGTGTATAAAATACATACTTATTCTAATTTCTTTTTATTATTGATATGTTATTTCTATTATGTATTATATATTTATTATTTAACTATATATACATATATAGAGAGAGAAAAGAGGTGGAGACCAGTGCCCATCCAATTATAACTTGTCGCCTTACCAGGAAAAGTGCATGCATCATGTTTTGAAAAGTTCAGACAGTGCCTGAACCTACCCTGCTCATCTAAAGTCAGTATTCCTCTGAAGCCATAGGTGAATTGAACTAAAGTCAACATGGTCAGTGGCCTGCCTTTTCATAAGCCAGCTAAACTACCCATTAAGAGGAGGCCCTTATATTTCCAGGATGCTGCTAGTCAAATGGAGGTACAGTAAATACGGTAAACTCAATGTCACTCTTACAGTTTGCATAAAAATAGAGCCAGTTTAGACAGCAGTTTTCCAAATATTTAGTAAGTGTGCGTAATCCAGAATTCAGTATTAGTGTTTCTCCAATTTTTTAAAATCTCTATTGTTCAGTTACCCCGTCGTGTCCAACTTTTTGCAACTCCATAGACTGCACTACGCCAGGCCTCCCTGTCCCTCATCATCTCCTGAAGTTTGCCCAAGTTCAAGTCCATTGCATTAGTCAAGACAACCAGCCATCTCATCCTCTAACACCCTCTTCTCTTTCTGCCCTGTCTTTCCCAGCATCAGGGATTTTTCCAATGAGTTGGCTGTTTGCATCAGGTGACCAAAATCCTTTCTTTAAACAGTTTGATGCCTTCATGTATCTAGTGATGTCAGTGGTGAACTTACAGTTTCCCTATTCACATGTCTGAAAATAGTGATTTTAGCCCAACCCATTCCCATTAAATTGTAGAGAGCTTATTCAGGCATATTGAAGACTTGAAGACAGTTCTCTGTGGTCTAAAATGCCCTAAATGGACAATATAAACATTAAAAAAAATTAATGTCAGATAAGAAAGAATATGGAAATATTGGAAAGGTAAAAAGAAAATTAGGCAAAGAAAAGAATAAGCAACACCAGCAGTAAATGTCCAGGGGTCTGTCTTCTGATTCTCCCTTCGTGGTCTTCTTACAGCTCTTAGCACCCAGTGATTTAAATGAGCACGTATTAAATCCGATGGAACAGGCATCTTCCCTTGTGTATGGATGTGAGCTCAGTCCCTCCAGTTGTGTCTGACCCTTTGTGACCCTGTAGCCCACCAGGCTCCTCTGTCTGTGGGGTTTTCCTGGCAAGAATATAGGAGTGGGTTGTCACGCCCTTCTCCAAGGGATCTCCCAGACCCAGGGATCGAACCCACATCTCCTGCATCTCCTCATTGGCAGGCAGGTTCTTTACCAATGACCCACCAGGGAAGCCCCACATCCTCCCTTGAGCAAAGTGAAAAGCTCTGTTCTGGACCTCTAAACATATTGATACAGTGCTTTAGCAATTAGTCATGAGCTGGTATAAATAATTCTAAAATATAAAATGAAGTAAATAAAACCAAACTAGCATTTTTAATAACAGAAGGAAGAGTATAGAGAAGTTTTAAAAAAAAAAACAGATAGTCAAGAATGTTCTTGGAGTCTAGCCTTCAGCTTTGCCCTAGGTTAGCTCTGTGAACACAAGCAATTCACGATGTCTCCTGAAGACTTGATTTCCACACAATTCCACACATTGCATTTCCGCAAAGACCAGGTGAACTTTCTTTAAGGTCCCTTATAGCCCTAATAGTTCATCAGTCTATAAGGAAAAAAAGAAATAGGAATCAATTAATTAGAATTAACCAGGGTATTATTTTCTCTTATAGATACCCAGTCTTAGAACTATAGAATTGTCTTTAATTACACAAGTAGTCAATGTTCACTGTAGAAAATAATGGCAACACCATTTCCTCCACAAAAAAAAGAAAAAAAATCCCTAAAAACCTAGTAGGCTGAAAAGTCCATTTTAAATATTGTGATGTTTATTTTTCAGAACATTTCCTATGCAAAATATACACATACATACACATGTACATGAGATACTTTATCTCGGTTTTGTGGCCTGTCACAAAGCTGGTTCAAGCTTTCTAGGGACCAGCTCATCATTATATCCCAGTCTTAGAAAAATCTGTATCCTTTGATTAAGCCATTGTACTGCTAACAGTGATGAGAGAAGTGTGCAAAATGTATGTAGAAGGATGTTCACTATAGCATTGTTTAGCATCAGTTTTAAAAGATGGAAAACAAAACTTAGGATTCTGCTAGGTAAATTTTATGGTACATTTTACACAGTGGAATATAATGCAGCCTTTATTAATGATGGATGCGTATTTAGGACTATGGAAAACTTCATGGGATCAGGACGTGAGGTATTTCCTCTGACAACCACAGGTAAGGGAGTTTACTGCAGGCCTTCTTTAAAAAGCCACAATGAAGCTGCCGGGATGGCACAGCCTGGATCTGGGCTGCTGACAGCGATTCTGGGCTCTCCATATGCTCCACAGCTTCTAGAAATGGCAGGCTAACATTTCCCTCCTGTTGGCACTGCTGGGCCTGCAGCAACTGCTGTTCCCGTCCTCATTCTCCACTCTGTCTCCAAAGCCTTTGCCCGCTCTCACCAAGACCAGGGACAGACACATTCTGGAAGCTGAGGAAAATCAAAGCCCTCGTGAGTGGCCCCCTTACACTTGGCTGCAGCAGCAGCCTTCTTGGTCCCGGGACAGGAGGGGTGGGGGGTGAATGGGGCGGGAGAGGCAGAAGGCAGGGGAGGGGAGGTGTGGGGGATGCAGAGAGCAGGGGACTCACAGAGGGGCCGGAAACTGCAAGAGGCAGCGCTGGGCCTCCAGCAGGAAATGGGGAGCAATGCTTTCTGAATCATCACAAACAGCCTGAGACCAAGTTGCTGTTGAGCTTTCTTTCTGTGGATATTGCAACCGATGAATTAAGGAAGGACTCACGGTAGGGCCAATCAGGTTCTGAGCTGTTTGCTGACACCTGGGAAAGGAAAGCTTTCTTGCTGCACCTACTCTCCTCTTCCTTCTCCTTTACCCCCTTTCCATCCTCACGATCCGTTACACCCTCTCTTATCTGTTCTCACAGTTCAGCTACCGGTCGCAGTGGCTGGGGTTAGTCATCGCAAGGTGGGGATGACAGAAAGGATACGGGCGCACCTGTGCAGGGCAGGCCAGAGACAATGAGTCACCTGCTCTGGGCTTCCCTGGAGGCTCAGCTGGTGAAGAATCCGCCTGCAATGCAGGAGACCTGGGTTCGATCCCTGGGTTGGGAAGATCCCCTGGAGAAGGGAAAGGCTACCCACCCCGGTATTTTGGCCTGGAGAATTCCATGGATGTCCATGGGGTCGCAAAGAGTTGGACAGGACTGAGCCACACGTGTTTAACTCTAGCCATTGACTTATGCATCTCCAACCGGGTGAGCGCAGACTAAGTCTGAAGGCGCTGTGCGGTGACTTCCTCATCCTCTCTTGGCCATGCCAGCTGCTGCGGTTTTGCTTCCCCTGTCTTCTATTGGGCATAATCTGGCTTTCCTTCACACCCTCATTTCTCTGGTGGTGGTGGAGGTGTTTAGTCGTTAGGTCATGCCTGACTCTTTGTGACCCCAGATAGCCCCACCGAGTTCCTCTGTCCATGGGCCTTCCCAGGCCAGAATACTGGAATGGGTTGCCATTTCCTTCTCCAGGGGATCTTCCTGGTCCAGGGACCAAACCCACGGCTCCTGCACTGCAGGCGGATTCTTTACCACTGAGCCACCTGGGAAGCCTGTAACTTCTCTGGCAGCCCTTCAGTAATGCCAGCCACCATCTTTCTGTCTGTGATGGGAATAGTGCTCAACAGGCAGTTAAACGAATCCAACTCCTCCTCTAAGATGCTGCGTACTTTTCCTCAACATGTCTACGTTTTCTATCTAACACTTCCTTGTTAATGTGCAACAATGAACAATTAATATACCTTCTGCTTAAGAGAGTGCATCTGGGGTACAATCAAAAAAATTAAAAGTCTGCCCCAGCAGCCTCCTATGCCCCTTAGCAGTGTCAACTAACCCACCCTCATGGGGTACGTTTCTGTACCCCAACCATCATGAGGCCAGGGGCAGGTGCAGCTTTTGCTGGCCATGCTTACTGTTGTCTCCTGACTGCCAGGAATCCTGATTTCTTAACTAAAAGTGACTCAATGTAGAAGGAAAGGAAAGAGAAGAAGAGGGCAGCGGAGGATGAGATGGTTGGATGGTATCACTGGCCCAATGAACATGAGTTTGAGCAAACTCTGGGAGATGGTGAAGGACAGGGAGGCCTGGCACGCTGCAGCCCACGGGGTCGCAAAGAGTCAGACACGACTGAGTGACTGAACGATAGCAACAAGAGTAGAAGGGAAGTCCTGGTGTTGCACAGAGCCAAGGGAGGACAAGGATCGCCACAGCTTCTCATGGAGAAGGAGGCCAGTGAGCCAACAGCACTGCTTCCAGGGGGAGGAAGAGAATTAAATCACCCGAAAACCTACTACATGCCAAATATCATGCTACATGCTTCATGCTCAGCAGGAGCCACTATCTCCCACATGCAGAAGACACAGTTCCCATCCTCAAACCTGACATGTATAGAGAAATTACCTACATGATAACTGGTTTACAGATGCATCTAAGTATAAAAAGATGCTTACTTCTTGGAAGAAAAGTTATGACCAACCAAGACAGCATATTAAAAAGCAGAGACATTACTTTGCCAACAAACGTTCATCTAGTCAAGGCTATGGTTTTTCCAGTAGTCCTGTATGGATGTGAGAGTTGGACTATAAAGAAAGCTGAGCACCGAAGAATTGATGCTTTTGAACTGTGGTGTTGGAGAAGACTCTTGAGAGTCCCTTGGACTGCAAGGAGATCCAACCAGTCCATCCTAAAGGAGATCAGTCCTGGGTGTTCATTGGAAGGACTGATGCTGAAGCCGAAACTCCAATACTTGGCCACCTCATGCGAAGAGTTGACTCATGTGAAAACACCCTGATGATGGGAAAGATTGAAGGCAGGAGGAGAAGGGGATTACAGAGGATGAGATGGTTGAATGGCATCACCAACTCAATGAACATGAGTTTGAGTAAACTCCGGGAGTTGGTGATGGACAGAAGGCCTGGTGTGCTGCAGTCCATGGCGTCACAAAGAATCAGACACGACTGAGCAATTGAACTGAACCAAACTGAAAGGTGCATCTGCAAAGGTAAGTCAAAAGGGAACCAAATCAGATGAATTGATGATAAAAGTAATCTGTATTTATTAAGTGCTTACCCAATGTCCAGGCTTTGTATAAGTCTCTTTAAAATTCAAGATCTCAAACATCAGAATTGTCTTCATAGATGACAAGATCTGGATTTAGAATAATGATGCATGCTTCCTGCATCATCAAAGAGATGTTGAATGATTAAGATTTTAAATTAGAAGACTTCTAAAACTGGTGATCTATATAGAGTCTACCTATTGACATGAGTGAGTGTTAATTCTCACTATCTACACATTCTGGATGAAGCTGTGTTTAATAAAACCAAGCACGATATAGTCCTATTGGGTTCAGTTCAGCTCAGTTGCTCAGTTGTGTCCAACTCTTTGCAACCCCATGGATGGTAGCACACCAAGCTTCCCTGTCCATCACCATCAGGTTTCTCAAACTCACGTCCATTGAGTCAGTGATGCCATCCAACCATCTCGTCCTCTGTCATGCCCTTCTCCTCCTGCCTTCAGTCTATTGGTTTAAACGTTCCTAATTTTGGAACATGATTAACACTAAGTAATATTTCAATGTGACTGATATTCAAAACATAGCATGAATTATTACTAGTTAGACTTTGTAATGACCATTTTTGAGCACTGTCCTAAGTGCCTTCTGGAAATCATCTCATTTATTACTCCCTGTAAC
Source organism: Cervus canadensis (assembly GCF_019320065.1). NCBI lineage: Eukaryota > Metazoa > Chordata > Mammalia > Artiodactyla > Cervidae > Cervus > Cervus canadensis. Next base: position 65,163,315 of record NC_057402.1, on the reverse strand, counting down.
CTATATGCGAGGTGGTGGTATGGGGCTCATTTTACAGTTGAGAAAACTGAGGCACAGAAAGGGAAGATAATCTGTACCTGGCGGCAGATCTGAGTGGCAGTGGTGGGATTAGAACCCAGTTCTACCTGTTTCCAAGCCCAGTGTCTTAACCCATGACCACACCAACTAGATTCAGTTATTATTTTTAACAACAAAGAAGCCACAATTAAAAAAAAAAAAAAGCACTATGGTACGTTTCACTATACTACAGTAGTTAAAATCTAATTGAAAATGAACTGCCTCGGTTTCTTTTTTAATATTTCTAATAACCAATAAACAAGTTAACTCTTCCATTTCCAGAGGATTTCTCTATAGAAAGGTTCATCCCTATTAAAATTCTTCCTTGAGAACTACCCAGCGTGGCTTTAAACCTCTCAAGCTGACTTTTTAAAAGCGGTGTTAGATCTTTTATAAACAGTCCATTGCATGAAGTTCTGACACCTGTGAAAGACAAAATTGTTTTTGCTTTTGTTTTGCAGCTTGTTGCTGGTGGGAGGCCTGCCCTAGGACCCTCCATGAGGGCCTTGCTCAGAACAGGCTGCGGGGGCCCTTGCATGGGATCAGCTCTCGGAGCTTCCTGAAGAAGTGATGGAGGCCGAGCCTGACAGGCTCCTGGGGAGCCACTTGACTGCCTCATAAAGACATCAGAGACCAAAGGGCGCTTTTAGACAAGCCTGACTGCTGTGTCCCTCTTAGAATGTGCGTCTGACCTGCCTCCTGGTTTTACCTTGCCCCCTGGGAAACCTGGGACCTGGGACCTGACTTCACAGCCAGTCGCCAACGACTTCGTTGGTTGCTACCTCTTATTTCTAATAATGAGAGATGCCTCAAATGATCACAAGGTTTTAAAGTTCCCTAAATTTTTCCTTGGAAAATTGCCATTTGTTCTGCCCTAATGTCAGTCCTTTCTGTGGCTGATGCCCTTCCCCGGTACCCTGTGGGTTTTCCCTGTGTAGTGATGGGTTCTTTGAACTTGCTGAGCGTTACAAGTGGGGCTCAGCTAAGCCTGTATTATGTATTAGGTGAAGTAACTTCAACGACATGAAGATACATGGAGGAAAAGGGGATTCTAAGATTTTACTGAAGGAATTTTTGCCAAACACCAACCATACTCAGAATAAGAAGAATCTCAATTTTTTCCCACTAATTTCTCGCCTGAAAGATAAAGATGTTGGAGCACATGGCTTATAACCTTCATCTCTACATGAATATTTTTCTGCTTGGATACATTTTAAAAACTCACAAGCCTGCATACTATTGTAAGATTCTGAAAGGGGTTTTGCTTCAACTAAAGGATGCTGAATTTGAAGAGAAGCTTCCCTAATAAAACAGTATTGGGATTGTAATTGAAAAAAGATAAAAAATGAAACACTCATTCTTAACCTCTGCTATGCTAAAGACAAATATGTGCTTTATCAAAATAGTCTAGATTCAAAAAAGGTTATGTAGCTGAGCCCACACATATATAAAGCTGAAAACTAAAATGAATTAGCCTTGAGCCAAAATAAAAATGTTTGTTTGTATCAAACATTGAGAAAAGATCTTTGAAACAAACGTTCTTCCACTCTTTGATTCTCTAGTGAACTCTACCAATCCTCCCTTCACAAGTAGAGATATTTTCTAAAAGTTCAAAACCAATTATGCTCTCTGGACCTCATTGAATAAACAAGTCACCTTCGGCATGCCCATGTTTCAACTCATTCATATTAACAGATGCCAGGAACTCTATTTGGAAATTTTCAATGCCTTCCTCTGAGACTCCCATCTCCAAGTAATTATTACTTTGCACAGGCTGGGTTAGGAAGTCAAGGTGTTTTTATCCTCTCATGGAAGTTTTCCTGCATTTCCTAAAGAGCACTCATGATTTTCTATTTGAAATCGCTATTTTTGTATATTTCTTGATACTTAAACTACAGGCTTCATGAAAGCAGGAAACACTGCTTTACTGTCAAAGACTGAATTCTATCCCTTTGTAGCCTCTCGAGCACTTTACACAAAATAGTTACTCAATAAATATAAATGGAAGGACCCAGAAATTCCCCTTCTAGGAATGCACCCTACACATGTGTTGGTTCAAATACAAAAAGATACTCATTGGAGCACCATTTTCAACAATGAAAACTGGAGATGACATAAAATGCTCACCAACTGAGGAATGGTGAAAAAACACCCATACCATACAAGCTATGGATTAGCTTGCCTCATGTACAAAATATAATAAAATATAAACACTTGGTACCTCATAACAGGAGCAAACTGGATAAATAAAATATGAGAAAGTGTCCATAATATTATTATGTGAAAAGAGTTAAAAAAGAAATTTGTGGAAAGTATATATTTCATGCTCCCATTTTTAACAAGTGACTATATATATATTTATATATAAATATATATATTATGTATTGTAACATATTTTTTACATTTACAATATTAGAAAGGATATACTCTATGCTTGCATAAGCAAATACCTCTGGGAAGAAGGATGTGGTGGACGAAAAGGGAATTTTACCTTTTTACATATTTCTTTAGTGTTGATATTCTTTACACTGAATATGTATGTCTTTGCAATAAAAGGTTAAGGAGTATAAATATTATCTAAATGATTGAATGGCTATTAAATGAATGAAGTCTGTACAATCAAATGACTAATTCTGTATGCCTATTCAGTTTATAAGTAACAGCTGATAAAATCACTCCTTTCCTAGGAATGGAAGCATTAGTGAATAAGGCAGACATTTACTGAAAGGCAACATAGCATTGTGCAAATTATCCTATTCGAGCAGTCCATACCTAAATTCCTGGATCACCTACTACCTACTGAGCTGTGTGACCACATAGCTTTTGTATGTCTTACTTTTCTGATTTATAAAGTGAGGTTGCATGGACGAAAGGATTCCAAAATTCCTTTGAGTTCTAAATTTCTTACCCACTTTTTGAGAGGAAGAGAAAGGAAGAGAAATGATGAGGGTCATCAAATGGCCAAAGCATTAAAGAAAGATTTTTAGTTGCACTGCTATTAGAAGACAGGCAGTTAACAGAGTCTAACAAAGAAAAAAAAGGAGTACTTAGGAGGTTAATGTTCATTTTATACTTTGCTTCATGATATAAAGTTAGACTTTCATCTGCATTCAACCCTACATAACATCCTATAAGACAAGAGAACACTGTTTACAACATGGCATTTCAAATATCCAGATGACGGTCCATTTGGAATAGATTACAACTCTGCTTTCTGTCATCAAACATTCACATACTCATATTGCATCCATATGTAGCCAGGGACCATTTGCTGGTCCGGTTTTCTTTCACTGGGAGGGAAAGAATAAAATGGGGCAACAGTTTAGCCCAGAAATCTTTCCCCAAATTCCCTTTTTTATTAACTTTTTCTAGATTAAAAAATCATACAAGGGTTGATCAGCAAGCAACATCCGTTAATAATGCTACAGAGGAAATGAACCTGAATCTCATCAACATGAAATGCAGCCTCCTGTCTCGAAAACCATTATCGATCCATGAATTTTACTCCAACTGTGTTACAGATATATGACCAGTTGGGTCACCCAGATAGAGTCTAATGAGATGAGCTTCTTTTTTTTATTTTCCAGCCTTGATTTTTTTAAAAAAAGGCAATGTCTTTGAGTCATGATATCCTATTAAATGCAAAAGGGACCAACAGTTTTCACCGTCCCCAGTGATACTGTATGCAGTTCTTTTTATGGTTTCTGACAGAAGATCTTAATTAGACCTTAGAAAAGGCAAGTTCATTTTTTAGCCAACTTTGAAAGACCATCCCCCCCACCTAATTCTACTTGAAAATCAATACTTGTACATAGAGTTTTGCCCTTAGTAGCTCCCAGAATGATATCTATAATGTGCCATCTCCCACTCACCTGCATCTAGTTTTCATTACCCCAATATTTCTTTGTTCCTCTTTCAGTTCAGTAGCTCAGTCATGTCCAACTCTTTGAGACCCCATGGACTGAAGCACGACAGGCCTCCCTGTCCATCACCAACTCCCAGAGTTTGCCCAAACCCTGTCCATCGAGTCAGTGATGCCATCCAACCACCTCACCCTCTGTCGTCCCCTTCTCCTCCCGCCGTCAATCTTTCCCAGCATCAGGGTCTTTTCCAAGGGGTCAGTTCTTCCCATCAGGTGGCCAAAGTATTGAATCTTTAGCTTCAACATCAGTCTTTCCAATGAATATTCAGGACTGACTTCCTTTAGGATTGACTGGTTTGATCTCCTTGCAGTCTAAGGGGCTCTCAAGAGTCTTCTCCAACACCACAGTTCAAAACATTAAAAAACTACAATAAAAGATCTAGGCAGACTGCATTGAGAACACTGGGAAACAAGGAGTTTCATCAGAATGGGAAGTATGATGCAAGCAATTGCCCTCTTCCAACTGGGAAGCCCACGAATGTTAAAGGAGGAGACGGAATCATGACTGGCAGAAGGATGAGCAGCCACGTTCTCTGCCTCCCATGAATTCTCCCCTCTTCTGCTGTTGCTGTTGCCTCCAGGTACTTTCCTAAGCCCCATCTTCCCCACTGCAGAAGCTCAAACTGGATCAGTCATCCTCACCTTCACCATGTCCGGCAATGGAATCTTCTCTTCCAACTCCTATCCAAGTCTACCTAGCCTGTGTAGACCTTACTCACCTGCAGACACTGAAAGAGCTGAAGTGTAAGCATTACCGTCAGGCTTCTGAGAGGAAATCCAGGAAATCAAGACAACTCTTCTCAATTCCCATCCAGCCTGCACTTGTTCCCTCTAAACCCAGGCATAATCATACAAATCTAAATACTGGATTCCAAGCAACCACTTTCCAATGTTAGCCTGAAAGAGGGAAACGATTTTCCATCATCACCTCACTCCCAAAGCAAAAACCGCTATCGCTAAGATAAGCATGCATAGCTGCCAAAGAAGGTGGGTAAGGTGAGTGCTTTATCATAGGTAATGTTCAGTTCAGTTGCTCAGTCATGCCCGACTCTTTGTGGCCCCATGGACTGCAGCAGGCCAGGCCTCCCTGTCAATCACCAACTCTGGGAGTTTACTCAAACTCATGTCCATCGAGTCAGTGATGCCATCCAACCATCTCATCCTCTGTCGTCCCCTTCTCCTCCTGCCTTCAATCTTTCCCAGCATCAGGGTCTTTTCAAATGAGTCAGTTCTTTGCATCAGATGGCCAAAGTATTGGAGTTTCAGTTTCAACATCAGTTCTTTCCAATGAACACTCAGGACTGATTTCCTGTAGGATGGACTGGTTGGATCTCCTTGCAGTCCAAGGGACTCTCAAGAGCCTTCTCCAACACCACAGTTCAAAAGCATCAATTCTTCGGCGCTCAGCTTTCTTTATAGTCCAACTCTCACATCCAAAATAAAACTCTGAGGACACCACACCCTCTGCCCATGGAGCTGGCTCTTCTTCTAACATACCCTTCTGATTCAAGACTGTGAGGATAGAATGGTCCGTGTACCACATGCTCTGCGGGGACATTGCCAGCTTCTTCATCCTTGACTGTTTAATGATTTAAGGCTTAAGTGCTCCTTTAAGATATTCAACTCTGCCATATATTTAAATGAAGTGGAAAAAACAAAATAAATTGCCACTGTTCTTGAATACCATATGCATACACATTTGACTGTTTTCACCTAATTCTGAACTCATAAGCATTTATTCAAGCGTATGGCAAAAGCATGCAGTGTTCAATTATAATGAGAAAACCACCCACCTAAGAGTTTTATTCAGCAAATTTTATTTATCAGTTAGAATTTTGAAAACTTTTCTGACCTCATTTAATCCCACTTGATCTTCAGATAATTGTGCTGAATTCACACATGTGTACACACATACTACCGGACCTATCATATACAAAGTAGCTATGTGAATCAATGACTTACGTGGGATATAAATCATCTGATTTTTGAGAAACAATTGTTCAGCCTCAATATAGAAGCATTTCTATTTAATAGCTTGGATTTGTGACCACACCCCCACCTACACATGCCCATTAATACAGGAATCAGATTATTCCTTTTTTAATTCATATCAGGGTGTTTCACCACAGATGTCTTCTGAAAACCTGTTCGATAATCAGAAACCCTCATTCATATTCAGAGTGTGTCTCAGTTCTTCCTGCATGATTTCAACACATTTTCCCTAATTGTTTGGCACTCTTCTTCTCCAAAGTTTCTAAAGTTAGCCCCAGCCTTCTCTCTGATGAAAACTGCCTAAAATACTAAGTTATTCTTATTAACAATGCAATTTGATCTATCCAATCAACCATTGCATGATCTTTCACACAGCAAAAGACACTAGTTTGACTACTCACAAGGCAGCTGGCAGAGCTCTGTTCAAGAGCAATACTTTTGCAGGTTGTCTTGTTTTCAGCTTGTTTGCCTGTTAATCAAGCTTTTGTTAATTTTTCTATAAACTGAATTGAATTCCAGAGGGACAAGGTAGTGAAACTTACCAAATAGTTTGGGAACATTAACATCCCATGAATCTGTTAATAAAAGCTGTGATTTCTCTACTCCTGATGCTTCTTTTCCTGACTGGGAAATCTTACCACAATAATAATTTCAAATCAGTCAAATCTTAACATAGTGATCATTTCAAGATCAGTTTATTTCACTCTTAATTTGGACCTTAATCTCTCCAAATCACTTTGGGTCATTTGGATTTAGCAACTGGTTTGAGATTAAAATTTTCTCAGTAACGAAGAAGTAGCTGTTTCATACTAGTGATAACACAATGCTACATACAGAGCATGTGTGTGTGTGTTCGTCACTGAGTCAGGCCTGACTCTTCATGACCCCATGGACTGTAGCACACTCCCCTGTCCATGAGACTTCATAGTCAATAAAACGAGTCAGTAGCCTTTCCCTTCCCTAGGGGATGTTCCTGACCCAGAGTTTGAACCTGGATTTCCTGCCCTGCGGGAAAATTCTTTACCATCTGAGCCACCAGGGAAGCCCCACATACACCGTATATAGTTTCCCAAAAGACTGAATTTTATGTGGAAATAAAGATGACCCAGATGAGAACAAGTAAAAGCTGTTTACTCTGAGCTCGCTGTAGCAAGGGAGTTAGCCACCATCCCATGCATTTGACAGAGACTCAAAGGCAGACAGAGGTGGGGAAAGCTTTGCAATGAAAAAAATTTTTAAAAGTGGTGCTTCCTAAAAACTATAACTTAAAAAGATACATGTACCCTTAGGTTCATTGCAGCATTGTTCACTATAGCCAAAATATGAAAGCAACCTAATTGTACATCACCAGATGAATGGATAAAGAACATATATACAATGGTACATATATACAATGAAACATGACTCTGCCATAAAAAAGAACAAAATAATGGCATTTGTAGCCACATGGATGGAACTAGAGATTATCATCCTAAGCGAAGTAAGTCAGAAAGGAAAGACAAATCCCACATATCACTTCTATGTGGAATGTAAAGAATGACTCAAATGAATTTATATATGAAAAGAAACAGACTCATAGACACAGAGAACAGACCTGTGATTGTCAAGGGTGAGGGGATTTGGAGAAGGGATAGATTGAGATTTGGAGTTATCAGATGCAAACTATAACATATAGGATGGATATATAACAGCGTCCTACTATATAACACAAGGAACTATATTCAATATCCTGTGACAAAACATAATGGAAAAGAATATTTTACTTTGAAATGTTTATGTAATATATGTAGGGCTTCTCAGGTGGCACAGTGGTAAAGAACCCACCTGCCAATGAAGGAGACACAAGAGTCATGGGTTCAATTCCTCAGTCAAGAAGATCCCCTGGAGTAGGAAATTGCAACCCACTCAGTCTTCTTGTCTGGAAAATTCCATAGAGGAGCCTGGTGGGCTACAATCCATGGAATTGCAAAGAGTTGGGCACAGCTGAGCAACTGAGGACACACACAATTTATGTATAAGTGAATCACCTTGCCGCACGGAGAAACTAACACAACATTGAGTCAGACAAAGACAAGTATCTTATGATACATTGATATGAAGGACCTAAAAAATGACACAAATGAACTTACTTAAAAGGAAAATAATACAAAATTGTAAATCAACTATAGTTCAAAAAGAAAGGATTGGAGGGAGCTGATAGGGAAGATGGATCCGCTAGAAGGAGGGCATCCTATATGATTGGTTATATGAACACATTTGGCTTTTTCTCCTTGGTTGTAAGTTGAAAGCACAGGCATAAATTAAGGAAGGTGTCTGATTGATAAAATTCCTGGCCATTTCGGGCATCCTGGACTAGTTGCTGCAAGTTGCAATCAGAAGTCTGTTTTTGTGTATTATCAGGCCATTGTCAGTTTGTATATTCAACAGACACACACTGAAAAGTCTTCCTTAAATCTGGAGACATTAAAACGGCTGTGCTATACTAACAAATACTAAATGTTACTTCCCATCCAGTTTGCTAGTTTAGCATTTCTTTGCTGTAAATGCAAAGTCAAATCTATCAATGTATGTTATTTTGAAGAAAGAAAAAGCACAAAGGAAATAATCATGAAATACCCCACCATGTTTATAAGATAGACCCCTTAACATTGTGGAGTGTTTGTTTCCACTATTCTTTCTACACACAGCATTTGCAAAATTAGGGTTGATCTAGGTATAATAAATTGCAACATCTTTGCTAAACCAGCTAAAAGCCACTAATCATAAACATCATTTGCCTTATCATTTAGCAATTTTTCCTGTCATCATTTCAATGACTGTATTTTAATTTAGTGACAGTATATATTAAGCACCCCTGTAATACAGGCAATTCTCTGCTAATTTGGGATCTTCATGGTCTTTCTTGCCTTTCCCTCTGACTTTAAAAAATGTATTGCACTGAACAGTCTTGCAGGTAACTCCTGCCACACAGTTCTGAGCCAATGGATCCTGAAGGATAAATTTTAAAAAGCGTTTGCATGGAAAAGTAAACAAGAGGCAGCAGAACAGAGTGAGAAGACCCGCAGAGGTCAGTAGGAGCCTTTGGGTCGTGCATGTTCCACCATCACCTCCTCTGTTCCTAAGCCCTCCCTTTTCTTTCTGGACCTCAGGACCTCTGTGCAAGGAGAGAAGTCCAACAAGGATGCAGCAGCCTTCTGCAACCCTGCCACCCCTGCCCCCGGCCTTTCATGAAAGAGGCTCCTGCAGGAGCCTCTCCTGAACAGAGCCTGGCAGAGCCCTTCAGTGTGGAAACCTGGGCATCTTGGTGGGGTGGGAAGCTGCTTTTCCCTGACAGGCAAGGGCAGATGTGAAAAACCTCCCAGAAGCTCTGTTTCTGGGTCTATTTAAACTTCAAAGGGGATGGGGCTCAGCCTGCCTGTGAGCTTGGGGCAATCTGGGCTGCCCTTCAGCAAGTGAACTGAGTGTGGGAATTGAAGTTCCTACTAGACAGGGCTTCCCTGGCGGCTCAGCAGTAAAGAATCTGCCTGCAGTGCAGGAGACCCGGGTTCAATCCCTGGGTGGGGAAGATGCCCTGGAGAAGGGAAAGGCTGCCCACTCCAGTATTCTTGCCTGGAGAACCCCACGGGCAGAGGAGTCTGGTGGGCTACAGTTCAGGGGGTCACAAAGAGTTGGAAATGACTGAGTGGTTAATACATATAGACAAATCTTTGTCTCTGGGTAAGTCACATCACTGTGTTTCTCATCAAGTTCCAACATTTTAGAAATTTCATAAAGTTTGTGTGAAACACGAAGCTGCCCAGGAAGACCCCAGTCCTGGCTGGGGGAAGGAGCACATTCAAAGCTGGGACACAGTGAGCAGGAGCGGAGGTTCTGAGGTGTGTTCAGTTTGGGCCTTAAGAAGAGACCTTAAAGTTATTAGTATAAAATCAGCCACAGGGCTTCCGGCTTCCCAGGTGGCACTAGTGGCAAAGGACCCGCCTGCCAATGCAGGAGATATAAGAGACGTGGGTCCGATCCCTGGGGTCGGGAAGACGCCCTGGAGGAGGAAAAGGCAGCCCACTTCAGTATTCTTGCCTGGAGAATCCCATGGACAGAGGAGCGTGATGGGCTGCAGCCCACAGGGTCACAAAGAGTCAGATACGACTGGAGTGACTTAGCCCAGCACGGCCACAAGGCTTTACAGGGACCGTTCCTGAGAAGACGCTGATGCTGGGATTTGCTTCTGTGTTTCCCTGGGGAGCTCCAAATGCTGGGCCCCTCTCAGAGCTTTCGATTCAAGTGGGTCTGGGGTGGGGCTGAGGAAGTTCATTTCTGATGAGTTCCCTTTGTGATGCCAATGTTCCTGGTCTCCACCTGGAGAGGATTCCCACTTGAGAACTACTGGTTTCTACAATTGGGGGGTGTGGCTCTTTGAGAAAAAGAATGCAGGATTCTTTTTCACATTTTGCAAAATCTATTTGCTTTCCGATATTTTCCAGAGAAACACCACAAGGATCCCCACCCCCACGCCAGCTCTTGGAAGGGGGGCAACAAGTGAGGGACACTCAGGCGCCAGTTGCCCTGGGGTCAGGCCACCACAGGGGGTGCCTGCTCTACTGATCCACAGAGAAAGAGGAGATCGGGTCAGTTCTCTTCAAAACACAATGCTTTCCTTCGCCTAGAATACCAGAAATGGTTGTTCTCTATTGTTACCACAGGGAGACGGCACAACGTGTACAAGCTGTCGCTGGGGCACTGGGCTGAGCCGTCGCTGGGGCGCTGCGCTGAGCCGTCGCTGGGGCAGTGGGCTGAGCCGTCGCTGGGGCAGTGGGCTGAGCCGTCGCTGGGGCAGTGGGCTGAGCCGCCGCTGGGGCGCTGCGCTGAGCCGTCGGTGGGGCAGTGGGCTGAGCCGCCGCTGGGGTGCTGCGCTGAGCCGTCGCTGGGGCAGTGGGCTGAGCCGTCGCTGGGGCAGTGGGCTGAGCCGTCGCTGGGGCAGTGGGCTGAGCCGCCGCTGGGGCGCTGGGCTGAGCCGTCGCTGGGGCAGTGGGCTGAGCCGTCGCTGGGGCAGTGGGCTGAGCCGTCGCTGGGGCAGTGGGCTGAGCCGTCGCTGGGGTGCTGCGCTGAGCCGTCGCTGGGGCAGTGGGCTGAGCCGCCGCTGGGGTGCTGCGCTGAGCCGTCGCTGGGGCAGTGGGCTGAGCCGTCGCTGGGGCAGTGGGCTGAGCCGTCGCTGGGGCGCTGCGCTGAGCCGTCGCTGGGGCAGTGGGCTGAGCCGCAGCTGGGGCGCTGCGCTGAGCCGTCGCTGGGGCGCTGGGCTGAGCCGCAGCTGGGGCGCTGGGCTGAGCCGCAGCTGGGGCAGTGAGCTGAGCCGTCGCTGGGGCAGTGAGCTGAGCCGTCGCTGGGGCAGTGGGCTGAGCCGTCGCTGGGGCAGTGGGCTGAGCCGTCGCTGGGGCAGTGCGCTGAGCCGCCGCTGGGGCAGTGGGCTGAGCCGTCGCTGGGGCAGTGGGCTGAGCCGTCGCTGGGGCACTGGGCTGAGCCGTTGCTGGGGCAGTGGGCTGAGCCGTCGCTGGGGCAGTGGGCTGAGCCGTCGCTGGGGCACTGGGCTGAGCCATGCTGGGGTGCTGAGCTAAGAAGCTCAGATCTTCTCCTCACCATGGACTCTGAATCTGGTCAGTCACGAACCTCTCTGGGCGTCCTTCTCCTCCGTCTCTACAATGGAGGTGACAATGGTACCTCCTTCCCAGCACGTTTTTGAGGAGTCAGCACCCAGTAAGGGCTGGCCGCTATTAATATTAGCAGAAGAAACGGCAGTGTGATAGGCTTACAGAACTGACTCTAGAGACTGAGCACTTGAGTTCAGATCCTGGCTCTCCAGCTTGACGGCTGTGCAAGGGTAGATAAATGAAGCAACCTCTCTGGGCCTTGTCTCCTCATCTATAAAGCAGGAATAGCATCTCCCTCAGAATTCTCTGAGGGTGATATGAATAAGGTACACAAACATGCACAGTGCCCAGTGCATAGTAAGGCTCCAGAAATGCTGGCTGCTGCTGTCGTGGTTTCTATGATTTTTTCATTTAAGGACCTTATATTAATCCTCACTGGTTCAGGAAGCCCCCTGACTCCTCCCACTGTCCATTGCTGCGCACATGGGAAGGAGTCCATAAAGTTCTTTCAAATCAAAAACAACACTGAGTTGAATCCCTTTGTCCCATCCACATCAATGATCAGAATTTGTGATTCATTTTGACATGATTTAATAAAAGTAATTATATGAAAATAAAAGTCCAACTGGCCTGTCCGTGCCTTCTACTTCTTTTCACTCAAATTGCATCCACACATTAAGTTGGGGGAGGGGATATCAGCCAAATTTGCCCTTTAGGTTGAACAATGAATCCATGACTATTGACTTGATGATTTTATGAATTTTTTTATGCGGCTGATCTTCAATACATAGATCATTAAAACTAGCAAGGAGAGGGGGAGACAACAGTTTTAGAGGTGGTTGTCATTTCATCAGCCACCAGCCAAATGGCTGCAGATATGTTGAGGCCACCTAACAACTGGATAACAGTTGCCAGTGAGCCTATTAGGGGCCATCTGTAAAAGGAATTCAACTACTAAATGTAGAACATCGAAAGATAGCACAGAACCCCGGCCAAAAAGGCTCATCAGGGCACCCCTTTGATAAGAGGCTCCTTCTGCCCCCTATCCCAACTTTCTTTCTCTACTTAATTTCCTGTAAGGGCAACTATTCAGAGGTCACCAGTGAAATCTTCAGTCAACCAAGAGCTTCAGTCTATTAGATGCTGGAAAACATAATTTATGCAGAAAAGAAGCAAAAACATGATGAATCTCTCTAAAGGATTTCAAAATTCAAGTCCATTTATTCAAAAGCATGTATAACAGTTCTAATGGGCCATATATGATTCCAACACCAGGATGTAAAGTATTTCATTCAACCCATTTGTGATCATGTGCATTGCAAACTGCTTTAAGACCTGTGTTCCCCATTGTGCAAGGCACACAGCATGTGTCCAATTAAATCTGGCCAAATTTATATATGCTGGTACCACTTCTGGTACTGCAGACTAGAATTATATGGTCACTAACACCATTCTCACTAAGGAAGATGATACCTGGCACGTGTCTCTTTTACATAAACATGTCCTGTCTTCACAAGGAGACTGGGAATTCCTCCCAGAAAGGGACTACCTTAGGAGCTAGCACCGTGCCCGGCTGCACCATCACATCAACAGCCCTACAGAGTGGACATAGTTCATCATGCTCCACTCGTTCTCCCTCTAATCCATACCCATCCTAAAAGAACAAAGTATCATGCCAGCACCATATGGAGCCTGCTTTCTGTTGAGAGTTTTCAGGAAGGTATTCTAAAGAGCAGATCTTAAAACTAGTCCTTTAAGCATGAATAGAATTGAGGTGGTGGTAAAATAGAAGGAAGAATATTCCAAGCAGAGTGAACACCATGAACAAAAATTATTTTGAATATCAGGCACAAAAATGCAAATCAGGGTATATTTGTTGCTGTTCTGTCACTCATTCAGGTCCAACCCCACGGACTGTAGCATGCCAGGCTTCCCTGTCCATAACCACCTCCTAGAGTTTGCTCAAACTCATGTCTGATGAGTCGGTGATGCCATCCAACCATCTCATCCTCTGTCGTCCCCTTCTCCTTCTGCCTTCAATCTTCCCCAGCACCAGTGTCTTTTCCAATGAGTTGGCTCTTCACATCAGGTGACCAAGTATTGGAGCTTCAGCTTCAGCATCAGCCTTCCCAGTGAATATTCAAGGTGGATTTTCTTTAGGATTGACTGGTTTAATCTCCATGCAGTCCAAGGGACTTTCAAGAGTCTTCTCAAAAACCATAGTTCAAAAACATCAATTCTTTAGCACTCAACCTTCTTTATGGTCCTACTCTCACATCCATACAGGATATATACCCCAAAGAAGTAAAAACAGGGATGCAAAAAGATTATTTTTCTTCCATGTTCATGGCAATCACAATCACCATGTTAATCACAATCACCAAAAGGTGGAAATTGACAGATGAATGGATAAAAAAAATGCATACAACAGAATACTATTCAACCTTAAAAAGGAAGGCTGTTCTGACACATATTATTACAAGGATGAATCTTGTGAACATTATGCTATCTGAAACAAGCTATCACAAAAGGACGGATATTGCATAGCTCCGCTCATGCAGTCATATGACAGTATTAGACACATGACCATACCTACAGTAATCAGATTCAGAAACAGAAAGCAGAATGGGGCTTGCCAGGGCAGGGGAGCAGGGAAACAGAGAATTATCATTTAATACTTACTGAGTTTCAGTTTTGTAAGAGGTGAAGGGTTCTGGAGGCAAATAATGGCAAAAAAAAGTTTGGTACATAGTCAAGAACTATATAATTTTAGGGTTCAAGGGCTAAATGAACTGCAAACTGTTAAAGACATGTGGCAGCATTAACAAACAAAAATTCCATCATCTTTGGCAGTAACTTCTCAACTGAACAGCACATGCCTTTAGTGAACATTGAGTTGTTACTTTTAAATACACACTCATAAATTTAAAATTTTTCTTAGGCTATTTCCTTGAAATTCAAGCTCTTACAAGATGGTGGTTTAGTTGCTAAGTCATGTCCAACTCTTGCGACCCCATGGACAGAGGAGCCTGACAGGCTACAGTCCATGGGATTCTCCAGGCAAGAATACTGGAGTGGTTGCCATTTCCTTCTCCACTTACATGGTGGTACCACCACTAATTCAAAAAAAAAAAAAGAAAGTAAATAAATTTGGAAAAGAAGTTAGAAGCGGCACCATCTTAAGAATCAAGTGAATCATTCATCAATGATTTCTCTATCTTTCTAGGCTAAAAGATTTGGGTTTTTTTTGTAAATTGTAAGCCCTATCTCCAATCTGTGTATTCTGAGAACACATCCCCATGACTCTAAATTATTTTGGAAATAAGTGTCTATACAAAATGCATATTCACAAGAAATGTAACTACCTTGTGTTCTGAGACTCCAGTTTCCCTTTAGAAGTGCTCTCACTGGACGCTCAGAAAATGTCTCGAGTCTGCTGGTCTACAGTCCTCCTTTGCTATTCCAGTGACCACAACAGTCTCATCACCACGCTAAGTGTCTGCAGAGCCTCCCCATCCCAGGCACGGAGCCCATTTGCTCAGAGATGAACATGTCTCTGAGAAGCAGGTCCAGGGTGGGCCCCTGCTGCCTCCCAAGCACCCAGCCTGGAGAGCCTTCCGCGGGACGGGGATGTGTGGGTGGCTGGAGGCTGCCCCCAGAGGCTGAGAAACCACTTCCATTCGCACACAGATTTTACCTCCTGAAACCAGTCCTGAAAAATGGTCACAGTATTGAGCCTTGGGTCACTGAAAGCTTCCAGAGGTTTCAGAATCATTCAATCACTGGCCCATTGCAGAATGGAATAATTTCACCCTGTAAGTATACATTGTCCCAGAAGAAGATATGAATATGAGAAGAAATGGGTACAAAGGATGGACTATTCCAAGACACACATGTCTATCAAATAAAGGAAGAAAACTGAGGGCTGGAAAAATATTATTAAACATGCCGGAGCCACGTAAAACATGACGCCTCTTATCAAATACACATTTTTGCTCTTCGAACCTTTCCAGCAGGGACACAGTCTGTCTCGATGCCTGCGCCAGGGTCGGTCTGTGAAAACAGGGTTGTGAATAACAGAGGGAAGTTTCCTGCCACTCTCCCAATCCTGAAAAGAGGCCAAGAGCCATGTAGGAAGGGCGCATCCACTGAGGCTGTCAGGAGTTCTGTGGCCTCAGAGGCCAGCTCCATGGCCCATTGTCACAGTATTACTTGACCCCATTTGCAGAATGAACATGAAATTTGAGCTTGGAAGGTGACTTTCCATTTCAGCCAGCATCTTCTGGGGGTGATAGAAGCACGGGCAGCTGCAGAGGACCTCTGAAGAGGTGGGACTCCTAGCATCCTTGTGGAAAGACTTCCCCAAGTCAGTGCTGAAAGGTTTACCCCCAAAACACCACACACACACACACACACACACAATCTTCCCAGAAAGAATAGGATGGCAAGAAGTAGATGGAATAAAATTATAATGCTAGAAGAAGCATCCCTGCCATAACAAAGATGCATCTGGAAGTCAGGCCAAAGAATCTGCTCCGATTACCGCCTCCTGCAGAGGTTTTGGTGGGAGACGACAACCTCTGGCTTTCCATTTGTCCCCAGACTGTAATGGATGTAAAGAGGAAAAAGAAGTGTGCTGTGTTTCTAATTCAGTTCTTCTCAGGTTTTATGTTTAATGCCAGTACTTTTCTATCTTCCAGCCACACAAAATGGTACTTAGTAATGAGCTCTCAAGTTACATAAAGAGAGATCTAAAGGGTAGAAATGAAACCGTCCAAGGCAAGCCTGTGGCGTTGTGGCTCTGAGTACAGAATGGCATCTGTCTGCAAGCGAGGAGGACCTGCCTGCTGCAGCCATGGAAACCACAGCCAGGGGAGTGGGAGAAGATGCCAGAGTAAGCAGGTAAGGTGATGCGGAAAAGGAAAAACCCTCAGAAAGAAGACACTCAGCATCCCTGAACACACACACACATAGCCTTCCCTGGTACCCTAAGCCATGCAACTCTCAGCTCCCAGTAATAATGCTGAGTTATAAAATCATAGTTTCCCACATTAACAAATATGTTTCTGTTTCTACATGTATATGTCAATGTGTGTGTATATATATACACATATATATGTATGTGTGTGTGTGTATATATATACACATATATATGTATGTGTGTGTGTGTATATATATATATATATATATATATCAGCTTAATAAATAAAAACAAATAATTTTGCAAGATGTAGAAGTCCTGGGCCTTCAATGCATTATGCTGATCCTCCAAGCATCCTCCTCCTTTCCAGATGGTACCAATTAAGAGCAAGACCCTCATCCTAACAGATGTTAAGCAAATAAACCCAATCTGAGGCTTTAATGAACAAAACCAGACACATTTACTATACCCAAGAGAAGCAAAAATAAATATAATGTATACAGTGGGCCACTTGGGTTAACTTGCAGCTGACTGGGGCTTTGACCTGTGGCTGTGATTAGTTTCAACTTTTCCCACGTATTTGTAATTAGCACACGAAAGGCTGAGACACCATGGAACACGATCCTAACCTTGGAATCCTTCCACTCCCTTTATTTTTCCTTCATGTTGTTTGGAGAGGCAATTTCCATCTCTAAAACACTTTGCTTTGCTTCCACTGAAATGGGGAGCATGGCTTTTTAAGATTCTAATCAATAATGATCGGCAACTAAGTGTGCAGCTTGTTCTTTGTCAAGAAAATATGTCACTTTCCGGGCCCCTCTGCTGGCTCTTGATGAGTAGATGAGTACAACTTACAGGCAGGTTGTGTCTCAAAGGGTTACATTTAGGATGACTGTGCACAATGGGGACACACCTCAGGCCTTTGAACCATCTCCCGGGGCCCCCTCTGAGCCCTTACATTTTCCTGAACAACAGGTGGCAGTAAAGATACACATTCTGCAGGAGCTAATTAAGGAGGTTTTCTATTTCAGATGGGGTTGTACAAATGCTGCTTAAAAGAAAGGATTGGGTAGTTTAAAAAACACCACAACCTGATTCAAGTTTCTCTGCACACGCTGTTCTGTTTCTGCATATGTTGCACCTAGATATTCTATCCCCACCTTCTCCTTGTCTTATTTAAAGAACTCATCTTGTGATAAAAATAGTTTCCTGATCCTGGAGACCTCAGCATTGGCAAACAACAGACCTCTAACCACTGACTCCCCCGACACACACACGCATGCACACAGATGCACACACGCACACACATTAATGCCTAACACATCTAAGAGAGCTTGAGCTTGTCAAAAGCACAGATTCCAAAGCAGCAAAGCCAAGGGTGGCTTTGTGAGAAAGCTGCCATATTACGGGAACATTTGGTTTCTGAACTGCCTTAAAATGGTGACCTTTTTTCTATTGCCAAATAAACATTCTGCAAGCTGCACTGGTGTAGAACAAAAGTATTATCCAATAGTTGATCATGTGGATCAAAGAGTTGCCTCTTAGATCCTTTCCTCATTTTTGACCAGAAAAAGGCATTTATTTGAATTCTGAGCAGAAACCAGCCCACTTCACTTTTAATGCACATTTCACTTTTTAAAAAATATATTTTCAAGAGTACATAGCACACAGCTCTCCTATGAAAAGAGAGAGAGACAGACTTAATAAAACACCAAGTCCCAGGGAATCTACGTGACTAATTTTGTATTAAAAAATACTGAAGACGTCTGTTCCAGTGGGAACTGTCCCCAACTATTAGTAATTGCAAACATTAGTCATGAAGACATGGAAAATACAATCTGTAGCTCATCTAGTACATTTTGCCCAAAAATAAAATCTATGGAACTCGGTATCACCCACTTTGCTGCAGTGTACCACCCAGTAATGCAGTCCAACTTTGTAGACAAATATGCCCTGTTTTACTGATTCACCAAGTTCTCCGGGCAGCTCTTTGTGAGTGGCGCCTTCTACGCTGAGCAGGGCCACATGGCCAGCCTTCTTTTCCCCCTGTCTATTCTGTGTAGCCTGAAACCACATAGACATGCTCTACTTTTATTACTATGGATTCAAATGAAAGAAAGCCCCCCTCTGGTGCCTCAGACAGTAAAGAATCTGCTTGCAATGCAGGAGACCCGGGTTCAATCCCTGAGTCAGGAAAATCCCCTGGAGAAGGGAATGGTAACCCACTGCAGTATTCTTGCCTGGAGGATCCCATGGACAGAGGAGCCTGGTGGACTACAGTCCATGGGGTCACAAAGAGTCAGACATGACTGAGCAACTAACCCAAATGAAAGAAAAGAAAACCTTTAAGAATGATAGGGGACATGTAAATAAATAATCAGCAATGAAGTTTGTTATTTTGCACTTTTGTGTCTCAATTGCCAGAAAGTAGAGGGGACCTTTCCTCTTGGGTTAATGTGAAATCTCCCAAGCTCACAGATAATTAACATGTTAAAATTTTCCCAGCATTCATCTGATTTGATCTTGCCAAGTGGAAAGTAATTGTCCTTAGAGCCAATTTCTCCAGCTGTGTTCACATTCCACGCATGCGCCAAGCCAGAAATGAAGCCCTTAAAGTCTTCCCTCCACCCCCCCAGTATGTCTACCCAGAAAATGACCCATGATTCCTGCCCCGACTTTCCAAATATAGTACTTGACGAAGTAACTCCTATTCATCCTTCTAGATTTACTAAGGCATCAGTTCCTCCCCCAAATTGGCTCTCCCTCCTGGACCTAAATCAAATCCTGCTTCTGAGGATTTCCATAATCCACGGTGCTCATCTCTATCACAGCAAAGTCACAATTTATGATAATGGTCTAGTTACGTGCCTGTCTTCTCTAAGAAATTGTGCTCCTTGAAGAACATAACTGCATCATTTTTCTTTCTCTCCTCCATGTGCCCAAACCAGGTGTTTGGCAGATGGATGGAGGGATGGCTGTGTGGGTAGAGATACCATTAGGAGCATCCCAGCGAGAGGGCTCTGGGTTCCCCTGTCCTGCAGACTTGCCAAGGACATCCATCCCCATCACAGCTGTCATAAGGACGTTCTTTCCAGCCACATTGCTTGGACGATTCTTAAGAACCAATTATTTTTTTAAGCAAATTTAATTTACATTCAAAGATAGTCTCTGAACACTAACCCTTGAAGGAAGTCTCTAGGAAAGAGCTCTAAATCATGAAAGACTTGTCTCTGAAGCTGGACCACATTTAAATTCCAAATCAAACAGCCTGCTCTTCTGCCCCCATTTCTTTATGTCACCAACAAATGTAGCTCTACTGTCGTCTCAAAAGCCTGGTTTAAATTCTTACAGGTGAAACGTAACTGCCTAAGCAATTAGAGGCACTTGATCTACTGAGATTAATGGCCTCTTTTGGGACCTGGAATAATTCAAATCCCAAAAGAAGGAGGCCAAAACATCCACCAGCAGAAACCCTTCAGACCTCATCATACACTTAAAATGCCAGAAGTCAGTTCTGGTGGGTGCCTTACACATGACCCAAATAGAGCTGGCAGGTAAAATACAGAATATTCAGATACATTAGTCTCAGATAAATAATAAATAGTTTTTGTAAGTATGACCCATTCAACATTTGGGATGTATTCACACTAAAAAAAAAAAATTATTCATTGCTTATCTAAAACTCAAATGTCACTGGATGTCCTGCATTTTTGTGCACTAAATCTGCGATCCTAGTTCAAAGCTGCAGGGTCAGGTGTCTCATCTGAAATTTCTATATCACCGAGAGTTAAAAGAAAAGTTCTGGCATCTGACTTGGTCTTGCCATGTGAAAAGTAATCGTCCTTAGTGCTCTGTCCACGCCGACCATCCCTGAGGGAGGCTGCAACCCTCTCTACCCTCCTAGCATCATTCCAAAGCCAGCTTGAGCTCATGAAATTGGAATGCATTTGCTGATGTAAGTCACCCTAAATTCTCCCCAAACCGTCATCTGAGAATCACTAAAAATGAAAATCCCAACATCAATCCTGTGCATAGTCATGCAAATAGAAAAACTTCAGGGAAATATGCAGAAGCTTTTTTTATAATCATTTTAGGTTTTGTGACCACAGTTCCGGCAACCAGATGGCAGTTTCTAGACACTCTTCACGCCTATTATCTTCTCTGGCTCCCAGTTCAAACGTGCGGGGTCTGGACTAGGAGAAGGCGAAGAAGGCATGTAGGGCGCATGGGTTAAGGAGGGCACAGAGTCCCAGGGCAGGTGCGGGGCCAGCACTCGAGAGAGAAGCCTCTGATTTTATGCCCTGGGAGCCTCCCTTTCCTCTCCTTAATCCTGACCCTGAGAATACAGGTTATTGCTCTTTGACCTGAATGGTTTGGGAGACAGAAAAAAAAAAAACAACCATTTCTACTACCAGCATCAGGGTTATCTCTAGGTGGGAACAATTCCAATATGTGAGGAAGGGGGTTGCAATCTTTAGCAAACACATTAAATAGCTCTTCAAGGACAGAGAAATGTAGGAACCAGCATGAAGTCCTCCACACGAAGTCCCTGTCTTCACCTCCTGGAACGCAGTAACGTACGGGTTCATTGCCTGGGGTTGTGGTAACAAAGCAGTGCAGATAAGCAATAGGAACACATCACACAACTTCTGACGCCGGAAGTCTGAAAGCAAGGTGTCCGCAGGCTTGGCTTCTCTTGAGGGCGGTGAGGGGCAATGTGTGGCCAGCCTCTCCCGGCTTCTGGTGGCTCGCTGACCACCTTCAGCACCGTGCCTTGTTGAAACATCACCCAACCTCTGCCTCGGTCATCACGTGACCCTCTCCCTGTGTGCATGTCTATCTGCAACCTCCCTGTTTCCATGACACCAGTCGTATTGGTCTAAAATCCACCCTCAGGACCTCATTTTAACCTGTACGTGTGGGCTTGGTCTTTCAGTCGTGTCCGACCCTTCGGGACCCTGTGGCCTGGAACCCGCCAGGCTCCTCTGTCCACGGGATGTCCCAGTCAAGAATATTGCAGTAGATTGCCATTTCCACCTTCAGGGGATCTCCCCGACCCAGGGATCAAACCTGTGTCTCCAGCGTCTCTTGCACTGGCAGGCAGATTCTTTGCCACTAGCGCCACCTCTGAGTTTCCTCTGTAAGGACCCTACCCCAAATAAGGTCACATTCTGAGGTCCTGGGGGTTGGAACACCAACACATGAATTTGAGTGGACATCAATGAACCCATAATAGGGTGTCTCTACACAGATTGGTCAAGGATACTGGTTGACACTCAGGGTCCTTCAGACAGGTGACTGTTTCCCTCAGATTTCTTTTTTGTGTGTGTGTATCTTGCTATCCTCCCTCCAACCCCAAACTAACATCTTCCTCCAAAGATCCCCTGGAGAAGGGAAGGGCAACCCACTCCAGTATTCTTGCCTGGAGAATCCCACAGACAGAGGAGTCTGGCAGGGAACAGTCCATGGGGTCGCAAAGAGTCAGACACAACTGAAGCGGCTTGGCATGCAGCATACACCCTCTATGGACACCTGTGTGCCCCTCTCTGCAGGAAGATGGGCCTGGGGCAGCAGAGGAGACATGAGCCCATCCTGGCTCTGTGAGCGACCTCACTCAGCAGGTGAATGTCCCAACACTACTGCAGCTCCACAACTTCTTGCGCTTCAAGAAACGTTCCTTCTCTAAGCTTTTTTTTTCCCTTTTCCCTATTTGTTTCATCCCAATCATCACTTCCTGGGAAAATGGAATTCAAGTACCAAAGTCTCAAATCTCAGAACGTTTTATCACTATTATTATTTTTTCACAAGCAGTGAGATTGGTGGAAGTCAGCGCATGCCTGCGTTTGGGCCAGGTCTCTCGAGGATACTTAGGACAGGGGGCTAAGGGGCCAGACCAACGTCTGAAGGGTCAGCTAGAGTTCGTTTCAACCACGTGATATGTAGAATCTGAAACAGGAGGGCTGCAGTTTATGAGCATCCCCGGAGAGTGGGAAGAGAGGTGAAAGGGGGAGGGGAAAAGACATAAAGGAGGCGGAGCACTGAACTGAAAAGTGCCGCTCTACTGGCCAAAGCCAGCGATGAGTTTGAGATAAGATTCTTTCCCAGCACTGCTGTGTGGCCTTGGAAAATGTACTTCACCTCTCTCTGCTGTGCTTAGCCCGCCAGGCTCCTCTGTCCATGGGGATTCTCCAGGCAAGAACACTGGAGTGGGATGCCATGCCCTCCTCCAGCCTCTGCTGCTGCTGCTAAGTCACTTCAGTCGTGTCCGACTCTGTGCGACCCCATAGACGGCAGCCCGCCAGGCTCCGCCGTCCCTGGGATTCCCCTGGCAAGAACACTGGAGTGGGTTGCCATTTCCTTCTCCAATGCATGAAAGTGAAAAGTGAAAGTGAAGTCGCTCAGTCGTGTCGGACTCTTAGCGACCCCATGGACTGCAGCCCACCAGGCTCCTCCATCCATGGGGTTTTCCAGGCAAGGGTACTGGAGTGGGTAGCCAGTGCCTTCTCCGCCCTCCTCCAGGGGATCTGCCAAACCCAGGGACGGGACCCAGGTCTCCCACATTGCAGGTGGATTCTTTACCATCTGAGCCACCACGGAAGCCCAAGAATACTGGAGTGGGTAGCCTTTTCCTTCTCCAGTGGATCTTCCCAACCCAGGGATTGAACCCGGGTCTCCCGCATTGCAGGCGGATTCTTTACCAGCTGAGCCACCACGGAAGCCCACTTAACCTCTCTGCATCCTACGTTCTCTGTTTATAAAGTGAGACAAAGATAGCCGCCCCGCAGGTTTCCCGGAACATCATTATAAAACGCCTCACAGCTTGGCAGGCCTAATCCAAGAGATTCCCAGGGCCCGCTCCTTTTCTGACTTCTCTGAAGGACTTTTCAGAGGAGACGCCATCCTAACAGAGGCTTCGGGAGGACGGGGGAGGAACAGCGGAAAGCCTGGGCGGGGGAAGGCGGAGAAGCGCGGAGCTTCGCGGGCAGGTGGTGCTGTCCATGGTCCTCGCTCCAAGGCGGAGAGAGGGGCTGAATGAAGGCGCAGCGGGGACGGGGGGCCAAGGGCGCAGCGGGCTTTCCAGAACCGTGCGCAATGAGAGCCAAGGGTGCTGAGCAAAGCTCTCCCGTCTGTGGCTAAAGACGTCCCCGGAACGTGGGCTGTTTTCACAACCCGGGGAAAGCAGGCTCGGGGCGAGCCCGGCCCGGCGCCTGGCCGACGCCAGGTGGCGCCGCGCAGCCAGGCAGCCCGAGGCCACCGCCGGGAGGGGCGCGGATTCTGCCCCATCCACAGGGCGTCTCTGACTTCCTGTTAGCAATTGCTGAGCAAATCAACATCTTTTATTTTTTTAACACTCAACCCCCAACAGAGATGTACAAGCAAAACGAGATGTACGCAAGACTGAGGCTTTTGTCTGTTTATCCTTAGTTAAAAAGGGATTTGAACTGCTTAAGAGGAAATCAAAACGATATGAAATTATTCTAAATTGTCACTTTGGCCTGTGGGTAAAGTCTGAGTTGAACAATTGACATTTATAAGGTGGAATGTAAAAAACAAAACAAACAAAAAAAAAGAACTAGCTAAAAAAAAAAAAAAATCATATGACAATGAAATGAATCATAACCCACACTACGACCCAGGAATTCCTCTCTTGGCGGGGGAAGTGTTGGTGTCCAAAAAAACGTGTATGCAGCAAGAGTGCTCAAAGAAGATTCATTCATGATAGCCCAAAGCTGGAAACAACCCAAGTGTCTGTCAACAGAATGGATCGACAAATTGCGGTATATTCATACCACAGAGGCGCTCTCAGAAATCAAAAGGGATGATCTGTTGACACGGAACAGCATGGCTTCATGGAAAGTGAAAGGAGCCAGGTACCAAACGCCAACACGGAATGTTCCGTGGTCCCATTTTGATGAAGTTCCGGAAAAGGCGATCGCATCTACAGTGATAGGAAGCGGTCCAGCGGGGCCTCTGTGGGTGCTGACTGCCTGGAAAGGGGCACGGCAGAACTTTCTGGAATAACGGAAACGTTCCCGTTCTTGACTTCAGTGTTGGCTACGCAGGTCTGCATAAGTGTGTACGTATTCATGGTATGCACTTCGGTAAAAAGTGTGTGTTTCACTACAGGAAATTATGCCTCAATTTAAAAAAAGAGACAGAAGGAGGAGAGAAAAGGAAGATTATTTCCACTCCTGCCTTTCCTGTGTGTTCCTATATGCATTTTACAATTTCAGTATATGTTTTCCACTAATGTGAAGAATATGGCCTATTTCTGGCTTCTGTTCCTCCTGTTCAATTTTTTAAAATAATTTAGCTAAAGACTCCATTCGTTTTAAGTGCTTATGCTCCCAGCAAATGAATTGTCCAAATCCTCATCACATGATCTGCATTTCACTCATTAGAACCTGAGCTGTCAAGCCGTTGAAATGATTCTTACTGTTTCTTCTAATTGCTGTTAGGAAGAGCGCGGGGATTATATGTGGTCTATTAGACACACAACAATAATGAGGGACTAATGAAGTCGTTTTCCCTGAAGTTGTTCCTCAGATACAGGAAGGGGCATGGTTAGCAATGCTGCCCTGGGCATTTCTGAAAAGAACAGAAGCAGGCTTCTCCGGGTACCTCGGCTTGCCATTTTTGTCTTCAGTCCCTCTTTCCCACTCCCCTCGGGCACTCGGGGCCTTTACTTCTTGCCGCCATCCTAACGCCCTCTCGGGAGAATCTGGTGTTGGTCATTATTCCCCCGATGAGATGCCAATAGGATCCCCACTTGCCAGTCCTCCCCAGGGACAGGGATCCAAGCGCTGGAGAGACAGGGTCACTATGTTCAGGGACCAGGCACCAAGAACCTGGGGTTTGTAGCCAAGAACTTTAAGGGCAGCGGTGTAATGTGGGTACAAGATACCTAACAAGGGGCACATGGGGGCCAAGCCCAGGCTAAAGACCCGAGAGCAGGGGCTAAGGTGGGACCCTTCCCCCCCCCCCCCCCCGCAGAGGGACGGAGTTTTCCCCCATACCATCCAGCTATACCCCGAGAAACTATTTGTAATCTGCACAAGTCCCTGCTGAGGCTAGCAGTGCCCCAGATGTGGCTTCCGGAAGATTGCCTTGCTCTTCCCGTCAGCACACCCACTTTGAGCATCCAGCTGTGACAAATGAGAGGATGTGGATGGCCCAGTCATCCCCACACGCAACTTACATCCTAACCAAGGAGGGTACGGTGATGCCCGGAAGCTAAGCCATCTCCATCAGATCCCCTTCGGGAAGCCCCCTTCTGTTTGGTCATTCCTCCAAAAGGCTGTTTTTGATTCTCGTCCTTTGAGTTGGGAGACCCCTCCCTCCAATGCCCTCCAAAACACAGTCCTTGGATCAAGTTTCATCATAATTATCACACACGGTGCCAGAGTTTACATGCATACATATGTATACTGAGGACTTCAGAAAAAATCATCACAATAACTCAGTAAGGTTGTAGCCTCAGTTTCCTCATCTATAAGATAGGAATAACAAAGGTGTACACCTCAGGGGTTGCCGTGAAGATGAAATAAAGAATGCTCATTTGTTTAATGCCCCTGAGATATTCTATTCTGGTAAGAATTGAGGGTACAACTTCCAACTGTGCACGTTGATTACAGAGGTGGAGACAGAGAAGAAGCATTCAGTTGGTACCCAGATCTCAGGATGGTCACCAGCCTCCCACCAGACCCCTGGAAGCTTGTTTAAGCTCCTCTCACAGACATCTATGCAGGACTTACATAGCTTTGCCTCTGGATCATCTCCCAGTCACCTCTCCACACACCTCTTATGGGAGACACTAGTTATGTAAAAAGAGAGTTTAAATATACAGAATTTTGGGGGAGGGAGGCTCACAAGGGAGAAGATATATACATGTAACTATGAGTGGTCCACATTGTTGTATGGCAGAAACCAATGCAACACTGTAAAACAATTTTCCTCCAATTAAAAATAAATTAAAAAATAAAAATAAATATATAGAACTTTCAGAACAGTTCAGTTGCTCAGTCATGTCTGACTCTTTGCAACCCCATGGACTGCAGCACGCCAGGCCTCCCTGTCTGTCACCAACTCCTGGAGCTTACCCAAACTCATGTCCACCAAGTTAGTGATACCATCCAACCATCTTATCCTCCATCATCCCCTTCTCCTCCTGCCTTCAATCTTTCCCAGCATCAGGGTCTTTTCCAGTGAGTCAGCTCTTTGCATCAGGTGGCCAAAGTACTGGAGTTTCAGCTTCAGCATTAGTCCTTCCAGTGAATATTCAGGACTGATTTCCTTTAGGATGGATGGCTTTGATCTCCTTGCAGTCCAAGGGACTCTCAAGAATCTTCTCCAACACCACAGTTCAAAAGCAACAATTCTTTGGTGCTCAACTCTCACATCCATACATGATCACTGGAAAACTCATACCTTTGACTATACGGACTTTTGTTGGTAATGTCTCTGCTTTTTAATATTCTGTCTAGGTTTGTCATAGAAGTTTATGGTGAATAAAAGTGTCAAGAATGAACATCCTTGTCTTATTTCTGATTTCAGAGGTAATACTTTCAGCTTTTCCTTATTGAGTAAATGTTTGCTGTGGGATTGTCATATATGGTCTATACTATGCTGAGGTATCCCACTTTCTGGAGAGTTTTTATCTTAAATTGGTGTTGAGTTTTGCCAAAAACTTTTTCTGCATCCATTGAGATGATCATATGGTTTTATTCTTCAATTTGTTGATATGGTGCATCATATTGCTTTGCAGATATTGAAAAATCCTTGCATCCTTGGGATAAATCCCACTCAATCATGGTGTATGAGCCTTTTAATATGCTGTTGGATTATTGCTAGCATTTTGTTGAGGATTTTTGCATGTATGTTCATCAGCAATGTTGGCATGTAATTTTATGGGATTCTCTGGTGGGCCAGTGGTTAGGACTCAGCATTTTCACTGCCATGGCCAGGGTTCAGTCCCTGGTTGGGGGAAATGAGATTTCCCAAGCCACGTGACATGGTCTATTGTTATGTGCCTACAATTTTAAAGAGGAAAAAATATTTCAAGACCTCAAAATGCTTGAAATGATTGCCTTTCAAAAATGAAATCATGAGGAACTCGTTTTTTTCTGCTTTTTCTTTTCCTCCAGCTTCATTTTTAATTAAATACGTAATGTTTTTGTAATAAAAAAATGTAGCATAGTCTAAAAATTCAAGCCAGTTTTGTGACACTAGTGAAACAAACATCACTACTTCTGCCCTTCCTGCCTTGGCCAAGAAATGCTCTCAGAATATAGGAGTCTAAGGCTGAGGTTGGGTTCTAGTGCATCTGATCTTCTTGCAAAAATTAAATGGCAGTGGGTGAAAACTGTACCTTCCACACAGTCTCATCAAGGCTTTTATTGCTTATTGGCAAACCTGGCTTTATATATTTTATTTGCTTTATCCACTTTTTTAAAGTTTCCATTTATTTGAAGTGGACAATTTTGTCACATAAAACTAAAAAAAACGACCTGGCCATCAGTGATGACCTGGATACCACTTAGTCCAAGTGAAGACATGAAGAAGGTCAAGGGCACAGTGCCAAAGCACAGAATAAAAGCTTCCATGGGGGCCACCTGTAGGCTTCCCAGCTGGCACTGCTGGTAAAGAACCCGCCTGCCAATGCAGGAGACAGACATAAGAGAGGCAGTTTCCATCCCTAGGTCTGGAAGACCCCCTGGAGGAAGGCATGGCAACCCACTCCAGTGTTCTTTCCTGGAGAATCCCTTGGACAGAGGAGCCTGGCAGGCTACCGTCCATGGGGTCTCAAAGAGTTGGACACGACTGCTATGACTTAGCATGCACACACAGCGGGGGCACCTGCAGACCCGTGAGGACTGTGTGAACACGCTCCACAAGGGTGAGAATGAGCTTGCGGGGTGAGTTTGATAGCGTGCAGCTCTCCGAGTAGGATTAGAACCCATGGACTGCTGGGCTGAGACCTCATTCTGCTCAGCCCACACCCGCCAGGTTCATCAGAGGGAGCTGGACCGGGAACTTCCAATAGTGGAACATAAGACCTCACACCAGAACTACTGATCAGATCCACGAGTTAGCAGATCCTGGTGATGCACAGGCATGTAAGCATATGAGAAGCGCCACCATAAGCAGCTGGCCCATGAGGGCACTCACCCATTGAGGGCCAGGCCCGCATATCCAGGTATCGTCATATTGGCTTCTCACACCCTCCCCCAACACTACAGCAGAGGAATAGGATTGATGCTACAAGCCCTATTTTACAAAGGAAGAGAATGATTCAGGAGGATAAGTGACCAGAGCAAAGCCCTCTAGCTTGTTGGTTAGGGAGCAGCCCTGGGACACCAATCTTTGACTCCACATTCAGGCATCTCTCCACTACATGTGCCTGCTTCTTCGTGCTGGACTCCAGTTCAGGGAATCAGGCCATGTCAGTTACAGGTGGCCCATGCTTGTCCTTGTAAGAGAGATGGCTTCCACTGACGGCAGCACGACTTTTCCTATCCTAACCATCTTTATCTCATTCACACTCTATGTCCGAGGCTGCCCATGCCTTTGGGTGGAGTGAGGCAAGTTCACTCTCTCACAAACATCTACTGAGAACCCAAATAGGTGGACTCTGATACACTTTAATGAGAATAACAGAGGCTGTAGCTTGTTCCAAAATACCCATTCCATCTTCTTCCTCAGTAACAAAACCCCAGCTTTAATTGAGGTAGTATTGTACCTGGGTAAAGACTACCTCCAAACCTACCTTGTAGCTAGATATAACCATGTAATCAAGTATAATGAGAGAGAAGCAGACATTACTAGTGAGGATTACAATAAAGTTCTTTAAGTGTTTAGTATTATTCACTCAGTCATGTCCCACTCTTTGTGACCCCATGGACCGTAGCCCACCAGGCTTCTCTGTCTATGGAATTCTCCAGGCAACCATACTGAAGTGGGTTGCCATTTTCTTCTCCAAAAGTTCTTTAGTTCAGTTCAGTTCAGTTGCTCAGTCATGTCCAACTCTTTGCAACCCCATGAACCACAGCACACCAGGCCTCCCTGTCCATCACCAGCTCCTGGAGTCCACCCAAACCCATGTCCATTGAGTTGGTGATGCCATCCAACCATCTCATCCTCTGTCATCCTCTTCTCCTCCTGCCCTCAATCTTTCCCAGTATCAGGGTCTTTTCTAATGAGTCATCTCTTCGCATGAGGTGGCCAAAGTATTGGAGTTTCAGCTTCAGCATCAGTCCTTCCAATGAACACCCAGGACTGATCTCCTTTAGGATGGACTGGTTGGATCTCCTTGCAGTCCAAGGGACTCTCAAGAGTCTTCTCCAACACCACAGTTCAAAAGCATCAACTCTGGCGCTCAGCTTTCTTTATAGTCCAACTCTCACATCCATACATGACTACTGGAAAAAACCATAGCCTTGACTAGACGGACCTTTGTTGACAAAGTCATGTCTCTGCTTTTTAATATGTTATCTAGGTTGGTCGTAACTTTCCTTCCAAGGAGTAAGTGTCTTTTAATTTCATGGCTGCTGTCACCATCTGCAGTGATTTTGGAGCCCAGAAAAATAAAACCAGCTACTGTTTCCACTGTTTCCCCATCTATTTGCCATGAAGTGATGGGATTGGGTGCCATGATCTTAGTTTTCTGAATGTTGAGCTTTAAGCCAACTTTTTCACTCTCCTCTTTCACTTTCATCAAGAGGCTCTTTAGTTCTTCTTCACTTTCTGCCATAAGGATGATGTCATCTGCATATCTGAAGTTATTGATATTTCTCCCGGCAATCTTGATTCCAGATTGTGCTTCATCCAGTCCAGCATTTCTCATGATGTACTCTGCATATAACTTAAATAAGCAGGGTGACAATATATAGCCTTGACATACTCCTTTTCCTATTTGGAACCAGTCTGTTGTTCCATGTCCAGTTCTAACTGTTGTTTCCTGACCTGCATACAGGTTTCTCAAGAGGCAGATCAGGTGGTCTGGTATTCCCATCTCTTTCAGAATTCTCCACAGTTTATTGGGATCCACATAGTCAAAGACTTTGGCATAGTCAATAAAGCAGAAATAGATGTTTTTCTCGAACTCTCTTGCTTTTTTGATGATCCAGAAGATGTTGGCAATTTGATCTTTAGTTCCTCTGCCTTTTCTAAAACCAGCTTGAACATCTGGAAGTTCATGGTACACGTATTGTTGAAGCCTGGCTTGGAGAATTTTGAGCATTACTTTGCTAGCGTGTGAGATAAATGCAAATGTGTGGTAGTTTGAACATTCTTTGGCATTGCCTTTCTTAGGGATTGGAATGAAAACTGACCTTTTCCAGTCCTGTGGCCACTGCTGAGTTTTCCAAATTTGCAGGCATATTGAGTGCAGCACTTTCACAGCATCATCTTTTAGGATTTGAAATAGCTCAGCTGGAATTCCATCACCTCCACTAGCTTTGTTCATAGTGATGCTTCCTAAGGCCCACTTGACTTCACATTCCAGGATGTCTGGCTCTAGGTGAGTGATCACACCATCATGATTATCTGGGTCATGAAGATCTTTTTTGTACAGTTCTTCTGTGTATTCTTGCTACCTCTTCTTAATATCTTCTGCTTCTGTTAGGTCCCTACCATTTCTGTCCTTTATTGAGCCCATCTTTGCAATAAATGTTTCCTTGGTATCTCTTGAGGAAATCTATAGTCTTTCCCATTCTGTTGCTTTCCTCTATTTCTTTACATTGATCTAAGGAGAGACAAATGGCTGTGCAAAATATTTTTGCCTTTCTATACTGCTTCCTGTTCCCATCTGGATTGTGGGTGTAATGGCTGGAGCTTTAGCAGCTATTTGATCACAGAGCAACCTCATGGATCAGAGCCAAGGACTGGGGATGAAAGCAGTTCTTGCTGCTGGTTCTCCAGTGGGTGCCTGGAACCCCCTTACCAGCTCTGGTTATTGCTTCTTACCTTATTCTTCTGAGTCTCTGCTGTAGCAGTCACATACAATTTCTAACTGATACAGCAAACAAGACCAACATACCCTGAGTTTATAAAGGTTAGAGGCTCAACAGCTGGAACTAACACAGCATAACAAACATGAGATAGGAGATTATAGAAGCCATAAATCCAGGGAACCAGCAAGATAAGATACAGGAATATTTCTCCAGAGAAGCATCTAAGGGTAAAACTAACAATGGACTGGACATAGCCACACAGAGAGGGAATTGGAGGATGTTCCAGGAGAAAAAGAGCATGTGTAAGGACGCACTATTGTGAAATTTATCACAACATTGATAGAGGTTGTTGAAGACCTTTAAGTAAGATTGTTCATGTTAGAAAAATCCCTTGCTATGCTGAGAAACTAAAAAGGCAAGTGTGAAAACAGGAGGCCGGTTGGGAGGCCAGAGCAGCGGCCTGGGTGAGACACTCGGGCAGCCGGGACCAGGCGGGAGGCTGGCAGTAAGAGGGGAGAAAGGGATATATCTGAGTGATGCTCAGCAGATAGCCTCAGCAGGATGCGGACAGGAAGGGGAAGAGTCAAGAGGGGCTCAGTGTCCTGGTTTTGTTAACTGAGCAAGAACTTACGAGGGCGTCTCAGAAGAGACCCCCATCCATGTCCTCTGCCTGCCTTTGGTCTGTAGCAAAACTTTAGCTTTCTAGGCCTTCCCCAAGTTCCAAAGAGTAAATTTAATCAGAGAAATGAGAAAATGCAGAAAGAAAAGAAAACAGCCAAGCAAGACAAAACAATGATACTTTAGCCATTAAAGTCAAGGAACTTAGTTCTTCCTCAAGGACTACAGATAATATTCTGAGCCATGTCTGTTAAGCTGTTTTGCAGATTCTGAAACTCCCACCAGGTGGAAGAAGCTAACTGTGTGCTGCCCACAAGCACGTAGACACGACGGGTTGGAACCAGAAGGATGACGATGTTGACTCTAGATGACCTCAGCACCAACCAGTCAGAGGAATGTCCACGTGCTGATCACAACCCTCTCCCAGAACAGTATGGCACTCCTTATCACCCTCTCAAGAGCGGGACACAGTCTTAAGGGCATTAGCTTGCTGTGGCCCCCTTTGCCTGGCAAAGCTGTTTCTTCCTACTTCACCCCAAAGTCTGTCTCCAAGATTTAGTCTAATACTGATGAACAGAGGCCAGATTTTGGCCACAGCTTGAACAAATCTGGGGATGTGAGAATCAGCTCATGGACTATACTGTGCCCATCACCGCTACAGAAAAATTTTATTTCTTAGCAACAGACTGTTCTCTTGTTCATGGCTGTGTCAATGGGTCATCTCCAGGCCAGTTACCCATGACTACTGAAAAGAAGTAAGAAAATCCTTTTCTCAGGCACTGAGGCAGCATGTGATTTATGAGGCTAACACCTGCTGGGGAATAAAGAGAAATGCTTTCAAGGTTTTGTGTGAAAGAAAAAAAGTGGAGAGTAGATATTTACACAGATAAGTCTACGGCAGCTATCTGTTAGGAAAATGATCCCAACTATTCTTAGAGTCCAAATTCAATGGTTTTCTTCAAGTAGTGTTGTCAGTCTCAATTCTCAGGGACGATTTAGGCAAAGGTTCCGAGATGCAGTACGTGAAATATGCTAAACATCGAAAGAAGGTCCTGGAAATAAAGAGAAACCCACTTCACTACAAGGAGCACCGTCTCTCCCTAGGTACCTGGCGCGGCTCTGGCGGCCAGTGTTAATCGGACAGAAAGAAGCCAGGACCACGGACGTGCAGTGCAGTTACCGCAGCTGCCAGAGGAGGGCAGTCTAACATGATTCCCATAAGAGAGGATGCTCAACACTAAGGTGTGAATCAACGTGCAAATCCGGCTTCAAAAAGACCAACACTCACAGTCCCACTCACTGGGCGCCCTTGTTGGGAAAAGAATGCAAAATATGGAGCTGGGGATACATCCTCAAAACCAGTAACTGCAGTAAAACTTGCAAGAGAGGAAAATGGGAAACAATCTGAATGTGCAATGATGAAGATATGGCCAAGGAAATTATGATATATGTAGAATACTATGCTTGCTTTCATTGGAAATGATAACAAAACTATCACGTTTAGTTTTCAAATGCTGGATAAAAATCCTATGTATGAACATTAAATTCACTTCAATATGCAATTAAAACGAAATTACTATAGGAATGGAGAAGGAAATGGCAACCTCCTCTGGTATTATTGCCTGGAGAATCCTCATGGGCAGAGGAGACTGGCAGGCTGCAGCCCATGGGGTCACAAAGAGTCGGACACGACTGAGGTGGCTTAGCATACTATGGGAAACATGGGTAGAACAGATAAACATCATACACCTTGATCATATAAAAATATGAAGATATAACAATCATGAAACAGGAAATGCAAGGCAGGAACAAGAAGAGTCATGCATGTACAAGGCAAGAAGTTTAAATGTAAATTGGAAGAGAACTAGCCAACCATCTAGAAAGTTTTAAACTATCTTTTAAATCATTCATAGATATTTTAAGCAGAATATCTGAGGGGAAATGTGTTTTTCTAGATCTAGGGTATCAAAACCCTGCATAACTAAATAAGAAAAATGAATTACCTAAACACCCAAATTGGAGAGCTTAATAAAAACAATAAGATACCCAGAAGATGATGATGAAGGTAAGAATGCAAATGAAACAAATACAAAACAGAAGAGAAGGAAATGGGGCATTTTCTAGGAAAAAGCAGATACAAAATTGACCTCAAAAGAGGGAAAAGACATCAGGAAAACAATACAAGTGAAAAACAGCAAAGAAAGAAACAGAAAATGACTACAGGATTCATGAAAAGCTGCATCCCTTTCATTGAAAACTGCAATATATTAAAAGAATAAAGCTGCTTTGGATGAGCTGGTGTGAAAGTAAATTTTTAAAAGGGAAAAGCAAGGAGCCAAATAGCAGATATGATGTAATGTGACCTTGGTGTAAAATTTACAGACTCATATAGGCTTCCCTGGTAGCTCAGACGGTAAAGAATCTGCCTGCAATGCAGGAGACCCCAGTTCGATTCCTGGGTCGGGAAGATCCACTGGAGAAGGGAAAGGCTACCCACTCCAGGATTCTTGGGCTTCCTGGGTGGCTGAGTTGGTAAAGAATATGCCTGCAATGTGGGAGACCCGAGTTCCACCCCTATGTTGGGAAGATCCCCTGGAGGAGGGAAAGGCTACACTCCAGTATTCTGGCCTGGAGAATCCCCACAGACAGAGGAGCTTGGTGGGCTACAATCCATGGGGTGGCAGAGTTGGACACAACTGAACGACATTCACTTTGACACTTTGACTTTTGATGGATACATAGTGATATACGTGTATGGTTTTTAAGGGTCTAAAACCATCGCTGTATAGTACTGGGGCAGTGTGTGTACTCTCGATAGTTACTACTGAGATTCTGGGGTCAGATTTCCTGCATCTGGGTGCCTGTTTCACCACTTCCTATTATGTGATTGTCAGTACCTTCCTTAACTTCTCTGTGCCTCTATTTCTTCATCAGTAAAATGATAACAACAATAGAGCCTAACTCATAGAACTATGGAAACTAAATGGGCTAATCCTTCCAATTTTCCAGTCGTCATGTATGGATGTGAGAGTTGGACTATAAAGAAAGCTGAGCACCGAAGAATAGATGCTTTTGAACTGTGGTGTTGGAGAAGACTCTTGAGGGTCCCTTGGACAGCAAGGAGATCCAACCAGTCCATCTAAAGGAGATCAGGCCTGGGTGTTCATTGGAAGGACTGATGCTGAAGCTGAAACTCCAATACTTTGGCCACCTGATGCAAAGAACTGATTCATTGGAAAAGACCCTGATGCTGGGAAAGACTGAGGGCAGGAGGAGAAGGGGACAACAGAGGATGAGATGGTTGGATGGCATCATCGACTTGATGGACATGGGTTTGGGTGGACTCCGGGAGTTGGTGATGGACAGGGAGGCCAGGCGTGCTGCGGTTCATGGGGTTGCAAAGAGTCGGACACGACTGAGTGACTGAACTGAACCCATCCAAAGACCCTTGGAACATGGTCTAATAGTCACATGATAAATGCTTACTAAATGTTGGCAATGTTGTAATTATCTTATACATGTTGGTGTTTCCTTTTTAATTCTTTTCCTGGAAGCAAACATTATCAGCAATTGTCCTTTGAAATTGGGAGGAAAGACAGCAGTGGGTGGAGTGTGCTCTTGGGCAACAGGAGGATGGCTTTCATTTTCTGAGCTGTTTGCATGCTCTAAACTTCTACCTTATTCCATAGCACTGTGTGCACACTGGAATTACAGAACACTTTGGTTTTCTTTTTCACCCTTTTCAGTATTTAACCAATATTACATTTTCAAATGTTATGCTCCCTGTTAGCACCACTATGTAAGATATATACGAATGAAAACAGATTAAAAAGAAAATCACAACAGTTCTGATAGTACTTCTGTTAGAGAAAGAAGCATTAGGAATCTCTTTCATCCTTCATTTTAAATAACTCTTTTATATTTCTTTTCAAATCCAAAATGATTTAGTTTAAAATGAACACATTCTTATAATCCTTCTCCCTCTCTCCAGGGGCAGTGGGCATCTTCCGAGCCTTCCCTGTTCATTGGCATAGATACACCAATATGTACAGAAATGTATAATTGTTTGGTATTTTTAACAATAGAAATGTTATCTCACTTCTTGCATTGTTCTGCAAGTGCCTTTTTGCAATTAAGAATAGGTCCTAGAAAGGTTGCTTATCATTATCTATATCAGACACCAATATCTACCTGATTTGTTAAGAGCTAATTAATATAATAATTTTAACATACTAATATGTTCAACTCAAGATCTTAATACCTAAGTAATCGATATGTTCCCTAATAGCAACATTTATGGAAAAGTGAAAGTGTTAGTCACTCAGTTCTGTTTGACTCTGTGAACCCCTGTCCATGGGATTCTCCAGGCAAGAATACTGGAGTGGGCTGCCACTTCCTTCTCCAGGGGATCTTCCCAACCCAGGGATTGAACCCAGGCCTCCTGCATTGCAAGATGTTTCCTTGTTGATGGACATGTAGTTTCTCCTCCCATGCTCACTTTTGCCATCAGCACTACAATACACAGCCTTCTGAACACTTGTTCATGCTCCCAAAGAGTTCTTCATGATTTTTTCCTATTGTGTGTACTCTTGAGGGTGTTGTAACTGCTTTAAATAATATGAAATAATTTTTTAAATAACAAGAGTAAGATAAGGGGAACCGGAACTTGCTTTCCAAACTCAAAAATTCTGTGTAAGTTCTGTATAAGTTTAAGTTCTGTATGAGTTCTATATAAAATTCTGTATACAGAATTTTCAAATCTTATGCTCCCTCTTAGTACGACTATGTAAAATACATGGTGGTTCATCCCTTAAAGCCCAACATGCAAGCAAATATCAGAACCTCTCAAATGAGTAATACAGCCAAAACACACACACACAAAACAATAATCATTCTCCTCGGGAGGTATTCCTCCAGAAAATACAAGCATAAATCTGTAGCTTGGCCAAACACGTGGATGACCTGGCATTAATTGTCCACTGGGATGATTAGGGACAAACTGCACTTAATGGAAACACCCTGAACAATCACGTTTCCTGGGAAAGGTGCCAATGGCAGGTGACTGGACTAGAAGAAGCCAGAGGCGGCCAAACGTGAGCAGTAATGCCCTTCCTACCACTGTTACCACAGATGACTAACCTTCACAAAGATCCCCTGCTATTTACTATCTTGTCTGTTTTCTACGCCCTTCTCCAAAGGATCTTCCCAACCCTGGGATCAAATCCAGGTCTCCCGCATTGTAGGCAGATTTTTTACCATCTGAGTTGCCAGGGAAGTCCATCTCTTTTCTAAAACTTATGATTTCATGAGTAAAGTTTCCACAAATCAATTAAGTACAAGTTTATTAATTTGGATATGAAAAAGAAAATACTCTCTACTTCCATTTTTCTTTTTGAGTTTTCATAAAGGCCACAAGTCTCATGTCATTCATCACACCCAAGACCGGAAGAAGCAGCAGAAATCTCTGTTGGAGAGGAAAAACCATGGGTCTCCAGAGGAAAACATTCCCTCATGATCTCTCATGTCAGTGAAGTCAAGTAACAGGAGACTGAGGTTCTCCTTCAATATGAGAGCAGAACATGTTACATTGTTTAATGGAAAGGCACAATGATCTTCTTCTGAAAAAGAGTTTGATTCAGGATTATAAAAAAGAAAAGATGAGGGTCTCTTTAGAACCCTACTCCCACTCTGACTCTGGAATGCACAAGTAAAGGCTGGCTACACAGCAGCCTTTTTGCAACCAAGAAGTGAAAGCCAAAACCGTACACCTTGTCACACTCACAGAAGAAGAAAATAAAATAAATGCATTCTACTTAATCCTGCAGTGGTGGGATAAAATACGTCAATGTGCATATTTGGGAAAGAAAAATATATAAGCACACAGCCTAAAACACAAGTGTGTAGGTTTCATATCAATATGATTATTTGGGACACAGTGGAGAAGGAGAGGGTAGGACCAATTGAGAGGACAGCATTGACATATACACACACTCAGTTCAGTTCAGTCGCTCAGTCGTGTCTGACTCTTTGCAACCCCATGAATCGCAGCACCCCAGGCCTCCCTGTCCATCACCAACTCCCGGAGTTTACCCAAACTCATGTCCATTGAGTCGGTGATGCCATCCAACCATCTCATCCTCTGTCACCCCTTCTCCTCCTGCCCCCAATCCCTCCCAGCATCAGGGTCTTTTCCAGTGAGTCAACTCTTCGCATGAGGTGGCCAAAATATTGGAGTTTCAGCTTCAGCATCAGTCCTTCCAATGAACACCCAGGACTGATCTCCTTTAGGATGGACTGGTTGGATCTCCTTGCAGTCCAAGGGACTCTCAAGAGTCTACTCCAACACCACAGTTCAAAAGCATCTATTCTTTGGCACTCAGCTTTCTTTATAGTCCAACTCTCACATCCATACACGACCACTGGAAAAACCATAGCCCTGACTAGATGGACCTTTGTTGGCAAAGTAATGTCTCTGCTTTTTAATATGCTGTCTAGGTTGGTCATAACTTTTCTTCCAAGGAGTAAGTGTCTTTTAATTTCATGGCTGCAGTCACCATCTGCAGAGATTTTGGAGCCCAAAAAATAAAGTCACACTACCATGTGTGAAATACAGAGCTAGTGGGAAGCTGCCTAAACACAGGCAGTTCAGCTCGGTGCTAATGACCTAGGTGGGCGGGAGCAAGGCTCAGAAGGAGGGGATATATATGTATTGTGGTACTGCAGAAACTAACTCAACACTGCAATTATCCTCCAATTAAATATTAATAAATAAAATAGGAAATAAAAAAAAACCCATTTGGGGAAGCGTTGCAGTCGGAAAGCAAAGAGTAGATTAAATGTCTAATAGTTATGAGGTGTGGTGTCTTTTTGTGAGTTTGCAGGTGGTCTAAGAAAGTAAAAATAGTGTAACTTTGCTCTGGCAGATTAATTTTAAAATCACATTTCAACATTTGACCTGTTTATCGAAACCCCACTGTGACATCACTGCTCACATCATCGGTTTCGACTTTCTTTCTGCTTCAAAGTCCTCCTGGCTCACTAGTTTTTTTTTATCGGCACCACACTTTTCTCCTCTGACCCCTATGCCTTCTACAAAAGGCAGATTCCTTTTATCTCATACAAATTCCTTTTATCTCATCCCTTCCCTGCGCTATGAAGAATCACAGTAAACAATGATAAGGATGCCTGAATGTTTAATAAACTCTTATTTGAAAGCAATGTCCAAATTAAGGTCTAATTTATGGCTTCATGTCACACTTGAGGAAGCTTCTTTGATAAAGTGTTTGTGTTTGTTCTTCCTATATCAAAGGCCACGGGATGAAGAATTCTGGTCTGAGTGGAGTCCTCCTGACATTCCTTCCAACCCTTGGCATGTTGTTTATCAATGGAGGATGAGTAATCAAAATCTATTCCAACTTTCTTTTCTTTGCACTTTTCTATTACAGACTGTAAAACTATACACTACATAGGTACTTTATACTATAAAATGCCATCCCTCCACCTCTGCTATAGTCAGGAATTGCTATGTGACTCAGTTCTGATCTACAAGACATAGGGAAGTCTGCTGGTCTCTTCAGAACCCTACTCCCACCTCTGGAACGCACAAATAAAAGCTGGCTACACAGCAGCCATTTTGCAACCAAGAAGGGAATAACAAGAGAACTTTGGAGAGTTAACTTAGTTGTTGTTGAGCTGTTGAGCCAATGACTTTAGTTGCCTACTCATAATATAAGGCAGGAAATTTCCCACTTCAAGTTATTTGAAGCCAGATTTCTATTACAGCCAAATGCAATTCCTAGACTAGATGACAGGCCACAATGATGGCAGCCTAGCAGCAAAGAGTATACCACATCTAAGAGAGGCAGGTATCTAACCAATTAACCAAACTATTGAGCAGAATATGAACAGTACTAAATTGAAATAAGCAAAAGTCCAAACATAGAAGCAGAAAGATAAATTTTGTGTTACCAATAGGACCCAGGAAATTCTCACAGAAAACATGGGAAAGACATTGGAGCCACACAGGCACTTCATTTTGCAAAGAAGTCAAGGAATGCTGGACTGCCCATACCAAGGAGCTAGCACAAAGAAAGGAATAGTGGTCTGGTACAGCACAGTTAGCTTCAAAATAGTCCTGGGTGGCTGGAGAACTGAACTGTGTTTAGTGACAACAGTCCTGGTTGATCTTCCTACATTACCAAATGGATCTTGCAGGCCTAGTTCTCCTAAACCATTTCCCACTTTCTATTTCCTTTTATGTTCAGTAGCAATTGCCATCAAAAATTCATCTACTGTGAGAAGCTAGGTACAACTCATTGGCTACTACCCTGCAAAGAGAAAGAAAAAGAAAACTTAATAATGTTCAACAACTGTTGATATGAACATTTAGTCTTTCATATGAGCGACTCTCACTCAAAAGTGATTTTTTTCCCTTGGAGGACATTAGGCAATTCCTGGAGACAGGTGAGGTTGTCACAATTAGGAGAGTTGGCTTCTGCCAGCATCTAATGGGCAGAAGCCAGGAATGCTGCTGACCCTATGTTGCACAGGTCAGGCCCCCCACAGCAAAGAATTATCTGGTCTAAAGTGTCAGTAATGCTGACATTTCTGTAGTATTTGATGGTGGCTGGGGGAGCTGCCACATGTGGCTTCTTGTCACCAAATGAGATCATCACAGGGCAGTGAGTAGATGGTAGCATCATCTCAAGAAAAGACCAGTGGTCACTGTGAGATGCACCACTGTGTTTTCTAATTAATACTGAACCAAACTATGTTGATTGAAGCAACCTAATAGTGCCATACTTCTTTGGGATCCTTTATACACCAAAACCCCTCTGACAGAATTTTCAGTCATAAATATTTCTTAATCAACAAATAAAGAAACAGAAATTCCATCACATAGGGTTCAAAGTACATTTTATATAATGAAGTTTGCTGGAGATGGGGTGACAGGAGAATGATGGGGTGATTTTCAGAATTTTAAGCCCTTGTGTGCAACGACAAATACTTACAACAATTGTTAAGGCCATATTGGGCTTCTCCAATGGCTCAGAAGGTAAAGAAGGTAAAGGAGACACAGGAGATGCGGGTTTGATCCCTGGGTTGGGAAGATCCCCTGAAGGAGAAAAGCAAAACCCACTCCAGTATTCTTGCCTGAAAAATCCCATGGACAGAGGAGCCTGTGGGGCTGCAGTCCAAAGGCCATATTTACTATTTCATTCAAAAGAAACTCCATGTCAAGAATAACAATGTTTTACAAAAGTAGTCTTCTTAGAAAAACTTTTAAAAAAATCATACTGAACTACAATGGACTCAGCCTTTGTGAAGAACGGCAGTTAGACCACAGATGGAATATTGAAAACTGTGCTAAATCACAGATGGTATATTTTTTCCTATATTTCACAAAACAGGCAATTTCTACCATGTTTTTCTTTTACATTTTGCTCTTGGTAATCCTGTAGATTGAAAAAAAAAAAAAACTAAACTAAAAAGAAACGTGAAAACATTTACTTTTAGTGCTGTTTATAATCTTAGTCTTTAGTGGATAGAAACATCACTGAATATTCTGTGGTGTCATTTACTTTAAAAAAAAAAAAACTTGGAGTGTAATTCATTTTAGGTGTGCAATTTGTTTTATGAGCCATGCATGCTTATTTGGGGTTGTGCTGTTTTTTTATTGAGTGCAATAAAGACACTTCTTATCAATTGATTTGTTGTATCAGCAGTGGGCTTCTCTCCAGACTGAAGCGTGGCAGCTTTTCTGAGGACATTATCCCGCATCTAATTTCACCACAGACATGAATCCAGGTTCATTAGGGCCCACTTGCACTGCCTGTTATGACCTAATTTCTAGGATTCCTGCTTGATGGTGGCATTATCTTCCCCTGCACACAGTGTATCACACGGCTGTCAAATGGCTTCTCTCCCTTTGATGGTTCATCACATACACAACATACACAACTTTGAATTGTGCCAACTGATCAAATCAAAAGTTCAAAAGTTCACTTCCAGTCCATGTGACATTGAAACTTCAAATACTGTAGAGCTTACACCTTTGATAAGTAAGGAATTGCAAAGCAGGGTAGAAACTGGAAGTGTTAAGGGACTATTTCGATGGTATTAAAAACACAAATCCACCCAAGGTGGATGAGTACAGTTCAGTTGTATATTATGCAAGCAACCTGCCTTCTCTCTAGCCCTGGGTGTGATGAATACTGTCCTTCTGGGCTTGGCTGACTTAACTATGACTTCTGGAGCAGGGGATCCTTGCAAGGTCTGATGTCAATGTGTATCACACATACTTGTGCATTTCCAGGGTGAGAAAATCACGCCTTGAGAACAAGATCACAGTGGGTGCAGATCTCACAGAAGTGCATATCCCAACGTCCTGGGGAGCATTCGTCTGTACTTCAGTCATGCCGTGTGTGAGACAGCACACAAGTGATACACACCCACGGAGAGTGGTGGGTGCAATGAAACAGCTGTGAAAACGGGCTTAAGAACATAAAATGAGGAAGCTATGTCTTTAGAAACATATTTCTTTCAAATCCCCAAATATCACATCTGGTTGCATCAAGTTGTCATTATGACATAGTATTTAAGATGATTTAATGGGTTATTGCAGAATAAGAATCTTAGAGTTTATTTAACTACTGTGCATTAAGAGAATGTAGCTCTCTAAACTGTGTTCTGACAAAGCTGATACAAAGCTGTACTTGATGTTGGATGACTTTATTACATGCTTTTTTTCCCCTTACTGTAGTCAGTATAAATATAGCTTTCAAACATAAACAGAATATATGCAAAGACAAGAGTGAAAGTTGAGCTTTGGAATAGAAATGTAATTGAGAGGTACGTACCAAAATGCAGAAAGCTATTCACTTTGAAAATTTATGAGGTGCAGTGACTGTGAGTATGAAGATGGGGATGCCACGGTCACCAGGCACCGCTTACCTCCTGGCCCTTGTCAGCAGATCCCCCGACTGGGCCTCTGCCAGCCAGCAGGTCAGCCCCCAACCCACGGGCCGGTTACCTCGGACTCGGCACGACCTTCCTCGCTCCTCACCCCCTCACACCCCTTCGCCTCCCCCATCATCAGGAGCCTCTTACTACGTCCCCTCAGAAGTACACATCATTTTCAACAGAACACTGAGGTTCTGTGTAGTTAGAACAGTTTAAGATAGCTGATCTAAGGCTAAACTCCAAATCCATCACCCCCATGTCCCAATCCATAGCTCTGTCTACCAAATCATCTCATGCCTGCTGCCACTTAGGTCAACTATCTTCGTGGATGTCAATATTACATGTTTTTCCAATATGGAAAAGTTTCTCAACGGAATGGCTTTTGTATGCTTTTCTATCCCTGCTGTGTTTTTACCTTAACACCCTTTTAATGTGCTGAGAACTTTTATGAAGGGGTTAAATAAACAAACACTACAACAAACGGCAGACTTGGAGCACATCGCAATGACTATTTAACAAGGTCTTGAATAAAACAGAAGTTTAGTCTGGGACTGGCACAGAGGCCCTGCTTGGTAATGTTCTCAAGGATGTAAAATCTTCCAGATCACTGCTTTGTCATCCCTCCTCACGGTCCAGGCAGCAGGATGCAGGAAGAGATCAAGAGAAAGACAGGTGAAAAGCTGGCATCGACTGCCTCCAAAGAGTGTCTCCCAGAAACTTCCACATAATGCTGAGCCTTGCATCCCATTGACCAAACGTATCATTCATAGCCACATCCAGCTGCAAAGAACGGACCAGAACATTTCGTTTTTTCTGAAGAACCATGTGCCCAGGCAAAATCCTACCATTATGAAAGAAGACAATGGAACAGCACAGTTGCTGTGAATGGTGAAATGTGCATTTGCCTGTGAACTTTTAATCATTAACAAGAGTCTTCCTTATTCAATGTTTCTTTCATCAGTTGCAGACTCTAGCGTTAAATATAGTGCACAAGTTTTATCTTCAGGCAACCCTGATTAAAGTTTAACCTGATTGATGACTGCTTGATTAATCATTAACCTTGATTAATGACTACTGAGAGAGTCTGAGGGAAAGTGTGGCCTTAGCAACACAGAGTTCTGCTCTCCATTGGTGATGCCTGAAATGGGTACCCACAGGAAGAAAGAATGGGGTTGAAGATGCCTTCTCTTATATTCCTGTTCTAACACTCTCATTTGGCATTCACTTTCAAATCAAGGTAATGGTTCTACAAGTCAGTCTAGCAGCATGATAATAACTAACAAAACCGACAGTTCTACGGCACACTACCCCAAACAGCATATACCTACACCTACTATTTCCATTCTAACAGGCCTCTTGCAAGATAAGTATTTTTATGATCCCTAATTTAGAGATGAAGAGGTTAAGTTTTAAGCAGAACAATGGGCTTCCACCAAAATCACCTAATAATAAATGGCAGATACAGAATTTGAATTTCATTTTTCAGCATTCAAAGAAAATTTCTCTTGATAGACTTTCTTGAATCTTTAAACTATTATGGTGCCATATGCTAAAACAAAGACAAAATAGGAAGAAGACAGAGTGATTGTATATTATCTACTAATGATTCTCTCTTCAAGTTTTTTAGTCTTTCCTAATAAACTTCCCATGATACTCTAGCCCAAATGAAACACTCATTCAACAAACCTAAAATTCAACCAAAAAGTTGACTGAAAGGAACCCTACCAGGAAATAGGTTACATGGATGA
This sequence comes from Cervus canadensis, assembly GCF_019320065.1. Lineage (NCBI taxonomy): Eukaryota > Metazoa > Chordata > Mammalia > Artiodactyla > Cervidae > Cervus > Cervus canadensis. The sequence continues at coordinate 65,118,505 of NC_057402.1, read as the reverse complement.
AAAAAAAAATTAGTTTCCAACTATAGAAAAATTATAAACATGTAAACATAAAAACTCCATTTTTTGGAGAGGCCAGTACAAGGACCTATGGTGGTCCAAAGGGACCAACAGCCACCATACTAAGGGTGAGTGAGCAGGGAGGGTGTCAGAGTGACTTTACAAAAGAGGAGATGGTTGGGTCCCAACCCAACCGTGATGGTTGGTGGGCCATCACCAAGCACGCTCAAGGGGTAGCTAGCCAAGCAGGGAGCAGCGAATGCCAGAACCAGGGCGGGGGTTCCAGAACAGTGTGGTGAGTTCAGAAAGAGCCAGGCAGCATGTATGTGTAATAGGGGTAACTGAGGCAGGGCATGGCATGACTGGGGTATACAGTGAGTTGGAGGACCACAGGTGAGGTAGACAAGATGGTCACAAGAAGCTTGCGGCACCTGAGTGAGGCTAGGTTTTACGGATTTTAGCCTGTAAGCTGCGGGAGCCACTGGAAGCTTTTATAGCAGATACCCAGAATAACCGCATTGGCCTTTGAGAAAGACCACTGTGGAAGTGGGACTATGGTTTCCCAAGTCAGAGGCCATGCAATCAGGTAAAAACTGAGCGGAGTCTAAACTGAGAGTGCTTCCTCTGGGATCCACACTCTTTTGAAGGATTTATGAACGCCCTCAAGCCATATGTTCCTAATGTGGGAATGAGGGGGTCTCTGAGGAAAGGCTCAGTACTTTTCCCCTGGTTCTCAGGGAAGTCCAAAACATTTGAGAGCTGAAGTAATAACATTCTACAGCTGAAAAGAATCTGGCCTAAGCTCAATTCACAAAGTGGAAAGTTTTTAAAAATAGAGATAAATGTAAGAGTTGTACAGGAGTCATATATAAAACAAAAAGGATTTTAAATATAGTATTTGCATTTATTTAAAAAAATAAGCAAAGGCCTTGACAATAGGGCAAGTGTATGTGGTTCATATTTTATACTTAAAGCAGAGAAATTCATGCGTGTATAGGAACCTTGCCACAGATTTTCCAAGACAGGCCAATCTTCCTCAATATCTCATCTTCTTGAACTTACAAGTGCTCTCTTACTTGACAGACCAAATACCCCAAAGGTTAGTTTGAAAAGTAAATTCCACAGAAATTCAAGTTTTTGAGAAGGTGGCCAAAGAGGGTTTTTAATAGATAGTTTGGGGAGAGGAGGGTATTGAGAAGCATCAAATCTCAAATCTCTAGCTATAGAAATATAAACAGGAAATGGAGCAGTTATCAGGTAAATATGGAAAGAAAAATCTATAGCAGTTGTTCTTAACCTTTATAGGGGTCACAGACCCATTGTCTTCATAATTTTGAAAAACTGATGAATGCTATAAACCTCCTCCTAAGGAATCCATGCAGATACTTCCTTACAGAATTGTGCAGAATATAAGAGATTCACAAAAATCCAAGGATACTGATCTGACCCTGGATGCCAATTTAAGAGCCCACAGTCTCGACAGCTTTCCTTTCTCTCAGCGTAAATTCTGTTATCGCAGTTCCTCATCTAAATTAGTCCCGTTAATGTTTACATTATCTGGTTTTCATTGATCTCATTCACTCTGCAATTAATTTCACCTTTCCTGCATATATGCAACCTACATCAGTTCTAAAATCACAAAGTCAAAAAGGAGACTGATTCCAGTTTCCACTAAGTTGAACTGTTGCCCAAATGTCATACAAGCTCCCAAATGGATTCATAAACCTAAAATAGAAAACACCGTGCTATGCTTAAGCTTCATAAAAATGCCTTATCCTGTCAGCATTGCTGTGTGTCTTACAATCAGGTATTTAAATCCTGGTCTATTGTATGGATATGTGTCTACATTCTTTGACATTCTCTCCACTACAAAGCAAAGTTATAAACTCTTAAAAAAAAAAAAAAAAAGTCCAAATCCAGCAATGGTCTTGATCTCTTAATGGATTAGGGAAAAGAATAATTTGAAGGAAAGAAATTACAGCAATTTCTATACCACTTCTTTTTTCTCCTACATTGCAGTTACTGAAAACCTTTGATTAGACCTCTGAAAAGGACCACACATTCAATAATTTGAAGCAAAAGGTTAATGGTGTTGTTACAACTATTATCCCTTTTAAAATCATTATCCTCTTGTTTTTTATGGCTGTATTACCTTCACCTTTCAATGAACCCACTTTACCAGCTGTTTCCCTCTGTCATAAAGTTTGCTGAACATCATCATAGGAATAGGATAAATGCCATGTTTTATCAATCAAGCCTAAGGGGATTTGAGTCTTCTTATATCCACAACTGTAAAGGGAGTTTATTGCAAGTTTCTGTTTTGATTTGTAAATTGTCCTTAAGTAAAACACATACCTGATGCCAAGGAATAGAATGTAAAAATGCAAGACGTTATACTACAAAAATCTGCATCATAAAGTTTGATAGGTTGACAAATGAGAAAGCTTAAGATTACTGAGGAACACTACAGGCTTGCTTCCTTGGTAAGCTGACATCTACCTGCCGGCATTCCTCAACCTACCCATATGTGAATTCCCTGGTCCTTAATGCTGCACCACCCCAGCAAGCCAAGGAGTGTATGAAACATAACACAGATGTTTTTATCCTACACAGGTCTCAACAAGAATCTGATACAATGAAAATATTATTTAATCATATGCAATAAATATTTAATTTATAGTAAAATTCCCAAAATACCACCACCCACTGGAGACTAAAACATGCATTCCTAAATTAAAAGACATTATAAAATATCTATAATTTGCTGATAGCAAATGTCAAAATTTTAGGTTACAGCTAAATGAGCACTTAGGAAATTCTGAAGCCTTAATAAGCACTTTCAAAAATTGAGAATAAATGACCAAAATATTCAACTAAAGTAGACATAAAAAAGGCCAAGAAAACAAATTTGAATAAAGTTATAGAAAGAAAATAAGCATAAAAATAAAAATTCACACTTTATATATTTATTCAAACTTCATATGTACATAATGTGTGTATATATACAAAGAAAGAGAATGAAACAGAGATGAATAACAAAACTGAAATTGAGTCTCTTAAAAAGATGAGTACTATTTATAAATCTCTAGCAAGACTAATCAAAGAAAAACAGAGAGGTCATGAATTAGCAAAATTTGAAATGCAAAAGAAACATTATAGATAACTTATACATAATTATAGATGTTATAAGTTAAAATTGTTGTTATTGAATAGGGGGTCCCAATGCTAGTCACTTACAAAATCAATACAAATGGTAGAAAGGAAAAGTGCATTTAATCAGAATGCCAGCAATCTGGGGAGATGGTGCACTCAGCGTCCCTCAGAAACCACCTCCAAAGTTTCTGCCTGGCCTTGACATTTTTAAAGGGAAACAAGGAAGGAACCTCAGTTAATCGCTGAGATGGGGATCAGGGTTGTTGTCATCCCCATCGTGTGCAGGCTTGTCCACTCCTGGTGATCTTCTAGATCCTATCTTCTTCACATACTTTGTTCAGGAGATTACGTGGGGAAGCTAGGGAAGAGACCTGGTCATCTCTTAGCAACTTACTCATCATTTCTGCTTCTTTGATCTACGGAAAGAACTGACAAGCTAGGCAAACTATTATGTGATTTAAAGACTTGAAAGCTGTACTTGAGCCGGAGATGAGTGGAACATGGGGGTGCCTGGTTTAAGGTTAAGACAAAAGTGGCCTCCTGCAGAGAGCTCTTCCCTGCCAAAAGCTGCTTAAAATACAAATATGTGTGTGTGTGTGTGTGTGTGTGTGTGTGCATGCACCAGTAGCTTTGAAAACATAGATGAAATGTAAGATTTCCTAAAAAAATACTTTAATCACCAAAATGACTCAAAAACAAATTTTTAATAAGCCAGCAAACATTAAATAATTTGAACTAACAATCTAAAAACCATCTCTCCCCAACCAATTTCATGGGATAATTTTGTTAACCTGACCCCAAAAATCTCTCTTTCCCCCTCTCTCTCTGCTTTACAAAATTTTCCAAAAACACTGAAATAGTGAAACTTCTTCAACTTATTCTTTGATGTTATTATATCCCTAGGCTGAGATCAATCAAGGGCAGTGCAAAAGAAAATTAAGTCCAAATCACTTACAAGTATAAATGCAAAAATAACAAAATAGTATCAAGTTAAATTAATAGTGTATAAAAATAATACATCATGAATGAGCTGGATCTATTTTAGAAAGGCAAAAATATTTCAAAACTATAAAATCAGTCAACACTAAGAGTAAAGGACAAACTAATACAATTATTTCAACAGATGTAGAAAATTTTCAAATAAAAATATTTATCTAGAATAAAATCTTTTGACAAGGTAGGGATAGAGAGAAACTCTCTTAAGTTAAAGATGACATCATTCTTAACCTCAAATTTTGTAATGAATCTCAACAAATTCAAGAAAAGGGCAAGAATAACTGGTATTGGTGTCACTGAACAATACTATAATATAGAAATCCTAGACCATGAAACATGATAAGAAAAAGGAGCAAGGGGCTTAAGATATGTCTTTAAGAACAAAAATGACCTAAATGACTATATGCATTGCTTTTTCAGGCATGTCCAACTCTTTGTGGCCCCATGGACTGTAGCCTGCCCATGGAATTTTTGGGCTCCTCTGCCCACGGAATCTTTCCAGTCAAGAATATTGGAGTGGGGTGCCATTTCCTACTCCAGGGAATCTTCCTGACCCAGGCATTGAACCTGCATCTCTTGTATCTCCTGCATTGGCAGATGGATTCTTTACCACTAGCACCACCTGAATAAGAGGCTTAGGGTATACCTTTAAGAACAAAAATGCCCTAAATGACTACATACATTAAGAGGTCTGTAAAATAAAGTCCACGGGCCAAATCAAACCTATCATGATCCAACTTCAGTAACTTCCATGGTCCAAATCTATTTCTTTTTACATTGTGTGTGGCTGTTCTTATCCTGCAACTACAGAGTTAAGTAGTTTTGACAAAAAAATATTCACCATTTGGCCTTTCCCAGAAAAAGTTTAAACACCTCTTATCTACAAACAAACCAGTAGAATAAAAAAAAAAAAACTTAATATAGTTTCTGGGCTCAAGAATTGTACAGAAAATCAATAGCATCTTTACAAACCAGCATGATCTAATTGAGAGCTATCTCACAAAAAGAACAACTATTTAAAATAACAATAATGAAAAAAATAAAAATAAAATAATAAAATAACAATAATGATAAATAAATAAGCAAACTATAAGGCATATAGAAAAATGTCACAACTTTACAAAAAATGTCTTTAAAGGATGTGCAATAACGACTGAATAAAAACTGAGTAAGTGCCTGGTTCTTTGGCAAACTGTTCAATCACAATATATCCAATAACTGTCAAGTCTGCATGGAATTCTCTAGGCCAGAATACTGGAGTGGGTAACCTTTCCCTTCCCCAGGGGATCTTCCCAACCCAGGGATCGAACCCAGGTCTCCCTCATTGCAGGCGGATTCTTTACCAGCTGGGCCACAAGGGAAGCCCAAGGATACTGGAGTGGGTAGCCTATCCTTTCTCTAGGGAATCTTCCCCACCCAGGAATCGAACCGGGGTCTCCTGCACTGCAGGCGGATTCTTTACCGGCTGAGCTACCAGGGAAGCCCTTTTCCACTGTGCACCTGCTTCACAACTGTGTTGACTATTTCTAGATTTCCCTCCAATGTATGATGTAGATAAACAATAGATTAGCAGAATGTGAATGTATTCCATACCACAGTAAAATAAAAGGTGTGATGACAAGAGGAGTGAGAGAGAAAGAAAAGCCAATAACCATATTTTTAATGTATTGTGATAATCATAAAAAGTTTAAATACATTACATATTTGTAACATGCTTAACTCTTAAATAAAATATACCTGTATGTTTCACTACAATCCTATGAGGACGATATCACTAGTATTTTCAATTTATGTCTGAAGAAACAGCCTCGGAGAGAGTAATGGCTTTGACAGGTTAGATAGGCAGGCATTCAATGAGGATTCAAACCCAAGCAATTTAATTCCAGACCCTGTTCTCTTAATCTTCACTCTGTGAAGTAGGTATTACTCCCTTCATCATTTTATGTCATATTACTCGTCTCATGATTATATACATGGAGAAAAAGAAGCTTGAAGCTATTAAGTGACTTGACCAAATTCACCAGCCTAGAAACTGGTGATACTGAAATTCAAATGAGAACGTTACTAAAGTGCATGTTATTTCTACTGTACCAACTATGGTCCAAAACTCAAATGATAACCAGAGAAGGAACAAGGAGAAGAATATAAAGCCTTGGACATTTAATTATTCAGCAGATACTGTGATTTGGGGTAGAACAGAGCTTCAAAGAAAAGTCAATAGACTATACATTATTAATCAATTTATCAAAGTCAAGAATCTAAATATTTAAACATTTCTACAACTGAAACATAGGTAACAGAGCAGTCACTAAAATTGTTTATAACACATTAAATCTCTACTTTCTCGCTAATGAAATATACTTCAAATCATTCGATCCTAATAATTTTCTGTAGAAAAATAGGCTGGGAGTATCAGGAGAGGAGCAGTGGAAGGTGGGAAAGCACCCCCAAGTTACTGATTCACAATCTGCAAAGCTGCTTCCTTCAATGGTTATATCATCTTTCAGTATCCCTGCATTCCATTCTTAGGTAGAAATGTAATTATTATCAACAGGAGTTCAAAATAAGTTTGGGGCTTAATTTCTTTAAAATGTAGTATATACTTACTATAGATTTAAGGGAAGAAAGAGAACCTTTTACAATATTAATACCTATATATAACAATTTTTAACCATTAACTACATTTTTTAAATTGAAGCAATCCCCTTAGAATTGCCATAAAATTTCCTTAGTCAAGAGATGTGCTTGGATCTCAGCTATATATAGGCTGTCAAAGTATATGGAATTTTGTTGGGAAAGGCTGTTTGTGATGTAGAAATAGAGTTTGACCTCCAAAGAAAGTGGTTAGCAATCTAAAGTATTGTGTATAAAGCTTGTATTCAACTAGGTGACCATCTCTGAAGCTTCTGGGTCAATGACAAACAGATGGAACTTTCTCCTCAAGCAGCTCTCTGGATTTGGACATGATCCCAGGCAGCAGCTATAAGTACTGGGATAGCTTTGATGTCTCTAGAGAAAGACACCTTTGATAGGTCAGTCATGGGTTTAGGGTCCCGTTCAAACCGGCTGAATGTCAAAGCCTGCGTCATAGGCAAGGATGAACCATGCATGAACCTAGCTAAATGATTGTTATCACTGAGATGACTAAGGAACCTGGATTTCAGAGAATCACTCAAAAAGTTGGCAAGAGATAATTGTTGGATATGTCTAATGGTTGGTCTGGCTCAGATCCCTCATCCAGCCAACCTTGGTTCTCTAGACTCAGTAACTAGGTAGGACAGACTACAGCTTGGATACCCTCAATATCCAGAGTTGAATGATACTAAAATACTAGTAAAGATCCTGGTGGCATTGGTAAGCATTGGGAATGGGTCAGTTTTGCTGTATTTCCAAATTCTCAAAGGGTGTTTTTATTAGTCAGGTATTGATGCTTCATCAGACAGACTAACCGTACTGGATTAAGGTCACCTCAGGTAGCAGGAATTCATTGAAACTGACCAAAGAGCATCGTATTCAGTACCCTAAACACCACACTTTAAAAATTACCAATCTATCTTCCAAAAAAATCCCACTGCGTGACAAACACAAAATTAAAAAAATAGTAATTATTTGATAGAAGAATAAAGGGCCAAGAACTTTTCTACTAGAAGACAAGAAACATTGGAAATTATCTACAGGACACAAAATAGTGGGACAGAACTGAGGTTGAGATCAAAGTGAGTTGTAACCTAATCAAGGCAAACAAGGATGTGACTGAAGGAGTGAATAATAATTTTTCAAGAAGGCCCCCCAAATCTTCAAATACAGAGTCAGCAGGATGAGGGAGCAGAAGTAAGCTGTGGGCTGCTGGAGTACTCTTGGAGTGGGTTCAGTTCAGTTCAGTTCAGTCACTCAGTTTTGTCTGACTCTTTGCGACCCCATGGACTGCAGCACGCCAGGCTTCCCTGTCCATCACCAACTCCCGGAGCTTACTCAAACTCATGTCGATCAAGTTGGTGAAGCCATCCAACCATCTCTTCCTCTGTCATCCCATTCTCCTCCCGCCTTCAATCTTTCCCAGTATCATCCCAGTGAGTCAGTTCTTCGCATCAGGTAGCCAAAGAATTGGAGCTTTAGCTTTAGCATCAGTCCTTCCAATGAATATTAAGGACTGATTTCCTTTAGGATGGACTGGTTGGATCTCCTTGCAGTCCAAGGGACTCTCAAGAGTCTTCTCCAACACCACAGTTCAAAAGTATCAACTCTTCAGCGCTCAGCTTTCTTTATAATCCAACTCTCACATGCATACATGACTACTGGAAAAACTATAGCTTTGACTAGACTCACCTTTGTTGGCAAAGTAATGTCTCTGCTTTTTAATATGCTGTCTAGGTTGATCCATAGCTTTACTTCCAAGGAGCAAGCATCTCTTAATCTCATGGCTGCAGTCACCATCTGCAGTGACTTTGGAGCCCAAGAAAATAAAGTCTCTCACTGTTTTCATTGTTTTGCCATCTATTTATCACGATGTGATGGGACCGGATGCCATGATCTTCATTTTTTGAATGTTGAGTTTTAAGCCAGCTTTTTCACTCTCCTCTTTCACTTTCATCAAGAGTCTCTCTAGTTGGAGTGGGTATCAGAGCCAAATAGAGAAATGTAGCAGTTATAGGCAACTTCAGGCCATCACAGTGTGAGCCCATATAGCCTAAAAGAAACTGGCCCACATCTCCTAACCCCATAAAACTATAGATAACATTCCCGTTTATGGCTGGAGGAAGAAGGACCTAAGATTGTTATATAGGAATTTCTTCATTATGCTTTAGTTTTAGTATTTTCAGGTATATTCAGCATATGTTAAGGTAGAGCTCTACATCAGCTACTAACATTGACTATTCTAGACAAGCAAGAATCAACAGGAATTAAAAAAAAATAATGGCATGAAAGTGAGGTATTACCCTGTAAAAGCAAAACAAATGTTTTCTTAAGAAAACAGCATTAATGTAGAGAAGAGAAGGAAATGCTGCCAAAAATTGAAATATTCCTTGTGATAGTGAAAGCAATGTTGCATCCACATATTAAAAGCAGGCTGATAAAGAAGTACAATTAGAAAGTTTAAAAAAAATCTTAAACAAATAAAAATATGATTAGCATAAAATGAAACACAGAGGGAGACAGAATAACAAAATGCACATACACTCAAATCCAAAGTGGTTTATTTAAAAGTCCAATTTAAGAATGTAAAGTAAAAGACAAGTGATATGTATAGATTATATGGGAAAGACTTGAGTTTTCATAATTAAAGTATCATCTAAACACTAAAAAGAAATACTGAAAGTAGATACACATTCCCAAACATATCTTGCTATTGTTTCTGAATTCAGAGGTTCAGAGCAGTAAAAAAATACTGTAAGAAAACAATTTTAGTACAAAGGAAAGAGAAATAAACATATACTGAATGTATCATAAAATGCTAAGTACTAAAACACAGTGAAGAAATGTCTATATTTCTCAGAAGAAAATACTGGTGATCCTTGAATCCTTTAACAGTGCATTTTATCATTTGCACATGAAGACAAGCTAAACACTTCTAGGACTCAAAAATATACCAGCAAATTTATTTTTTCTGAAAAGGAAAATTACCCAATTATATATTCAAGCCAAATAAAGAATTACATGTATATATCCAAAAAAGAGAAAATCCTTGGATATAAAACACATTGGAGAGAAAAGCAATCAGTAAATCCTAGAGTAACATCAAAACAATGGTGATAATACACTTCTAAAGCTTAATGTTCAGAACAGATACTTATAAAAACAAGAGGTATAACAAAAAACTTAAAACAATTTAAAAACTCTGGAGCTAAAATAGTCTTTTTTTTTAAATTACAAATAATATGAAAAAACTGAGTCTTGGAGCAGGCAACAAGCTTATAGAAATGCTAAATGTTTTATTTGCTTCAGAGATTATAGACACTGATGTAACAGAAAAACATAAACTGAAAAAAGGTTGCCAGAAATTAGGGGTAACTTTTGGGGGAAAAAATGACTGAAAAAGAACAAGGAAATTTCTTGAGTACTGATTACACAGTGTTCTCACATTTAAAAAATTCATCATGCTCTATAGTTATGATTTGAGCAATTATATATACATTATAATTAATAATAATCATATAATTATAATTATATTATTACACTTTTGATTTGACTGATTGTATACACTATTATCATAATTAATAACATAATTATTATAGTACTATAATTTTATATAATTACTACACTTTAAATAAAACTTGAAGGATAGATACACAGTTAACATATAAAAATCAATTGTTTCTCTATATACCAGCAAGTGGAATTTGAAATTAAAAATAGAATAATGTTTTATTAGCATCTAAAAAGTGAAATACTTAGGTATAAATCTAGCAAAATATGTACTGCTGCTGCTGCTGCCAAGTCACTTCAGTCATGTCCGACCCTGTGTGACCCCACAGACGGCAGCCCACCAGGCTCCTCCGTCCCTGGGATTCTCCAGGCAAGAACACTGGAGTGGGGTGCCATTTCCTTCTCCAGTGCATGAAAGTGAAAAGTGAAAGTGAAGTCACTCAGTTGTGTCTGACTCTTCGCGACCCCATGGGCTGCAGCCTACCAGGCTCCTCCGTCCATGGGATTTTCCAGGCAAGAGTACTGGAATGGGTTGCCATTGCTTTCCCCGAGAAGTAAGTTAGAGTATACTAAAATTTAAAATTTCTATTCTGTCAAAGGTGGTGCCAAGTGAATGAGAAGACTAGTCACATGATGGAAAAGATATTTGTAAAAGACCTATCTGGTAAAGATGGCTTTCCAAAATAGACAAAAAAAAAAACAAGAAAAACTTAAACTCAACAGTAAGAAAATAAACAACCTGGTGAAAAAAATGAGCCAAACATCTTAACAGACGCTATATCAAAGAAGATATAGAGATATCAAATAAGTATATGAAAAGATATTCTACATCATATGTAATCAGGAAAATGCAAATCAAAACACAACAGAGGACTTCCCCGGTGGCTCAGCGGTTAAGAGTCTGCCTCCCAGTGCAGGGGGCACTGGTTTGACGCCTGGTCTGGGAGGATTCCACATGGGATGGCGCAGCTAAGCCCATGGGCCACAGCTACCGAAGCCCACATGCCCTATAGCCCGTACTCTGCAACAAGAGCAGCCACCACATGGAGAAGCTCCCACACTGCAGCCAGAGAAGGCCCGCATGCAGCAATGAAGACCAGCACAACCAAAATTATATAAACAAATAATTTCTAAAAACACCTCTACACACCTAGCAGAACGGCTAACATCCAGAACACTGACACCACCAAAAGCTGGCAAGGATGTGGGAGCGACAGGAACTTTCGCTCGTTTCTGGTGTGATGCAAAATGGCATAGCCACTTTGGAAGATGGTTGGGTGGCTTCTCACAAAACTAAACAATATACCAGTCAGCAATGTGCCCACTGGTGTTTACCCAAAGGATTTGAAAACTTTGTCCAAAAAGCCTACACTTAGATGTTTTTAACTTTACTCATTGTTGCCCAAATTTGCAAGCAACCAAGATATTCTTCAGTAGATAAGTAAATAAACTGGTAATTTCAGACAATGAAATATTATCCAGCACTGAAAAAGATATGAGCTACTGATTTCAAACATACAACATTCTGAAAAAGGCAAAACTATGAAGACAGTAAGAAGATCAGCAGTATAAGGAAAGAGATGAACATTTTTAGGGTAGTGAAAATATCCTACATGATACTATAATGCTAAATATCCTTATACATGTCCTTATGCATTTGTCCAAGCCCACAGAACGCGTAACACCAAGAGTGACCCTTAATGTGAACTGTGGACTTTGGACACCTGTGATGCATCAATGTTGGTTCATCTTTTATAACAAATGTACTATTGACAGATGCTGTAAATGGGGGAAATATATGCACATATAGGGGCATGAGAATATGGGCAATCTGTACCTTCCTCTCAATTTTGCTGTGAACGTAGAACTGCTCTAAAAAATAAAGTCTGGAAAAAAATCTCAATGCCTAAATACAATATTAGAAAATTCAAACTGTTAAAGGGAACAAAAAAATTTTGATTAAATAGTCAAAAGTCATGAAAGGGACTGAAAGAACAATAGAAGGAGTAATAAGAAGATTATAAAATAGGATAACAAAAAAGTGATCACAATAAATGCAAAAGAGTTAACTTTACCTTTTAACGGTAAAAATCCTTTTAGAATAAGCTAAAATGTAAAACCCAGTTCTGTGTGTTTAAAAGAAAAGCACTAAAGGAAGACAGACATAACACAGAAGCAGATGAAGATAAGTCAGGCAAATACTAAAAACAAGAGAAAACAGCAACGTTCAAGTCAGACAAGTTGGAAGCCTTGAAAGGGTGTTTTGCTCGTGTGTAATTAGGAAAATAGAAACCACTGCAAATATTTTCAGTATAGAGAGTTTAATGGAGAGAACGGTTCATAGGTGTGGAGTTGCTGAGATATCAAAAGGGAAGGGGGTGTGGTGACCCCAGACTGAGGGACAGACGAAGGAGGCAGTGTTGGCAGCGCCCTGTCACTAAGACCGCTGTGGGTTGGCGGGCAGAAGCTGGAATCACCGGGAGAAGCAGCCTAGACAGCAGGCGAGGAGGAAGGGGGATAACCACCTTAACTCTTCTTTTCCTGCACGCTCTTATCCGTCTCCCACTGACAAACCCCCCTGAAAACCTGGGAACATGGGAAACACGGACTCATACACCAGCTACCGTAATACAGAGCAGAGGTGGGCAAGGAATGGGTATGCGGACACAAATGTCTAGGATGAACAAAGAACGTTGAAAGGAATGTTTTAAAATAGATAAAAGGTACAAGCCACCAAAATCATATAATGATCATGAATCCCTATGCCCTGAACAATACAGCTTTTACACATACTTATAAAGTGAAAACCTTCATTTACAAAACAAATTAGAGGAAACTTTCGGGAGTAGAAATCTTTAGTATAAACTACTGGAAACCTTTCTTTCATCCCCATGTGGAATCATGAGCAAAGTCTGTTGCCCACTAGTGCTTTTGTATGACTTCACTCTCTCTCTAAGGGGAACTCAGGGAGATTTTGGACTTTGCATTGGGTTAACATGGTCCAGAGTCAAGCAGTAAAGCCATGGGACACAGAGAAGAACGATAGATGAAAGAGATGGTCCAAGAAGTTAAAAAGAATCTGGGAGAAGTTTTGACTTCCCTAAACATTATATGATAAAATATTCAAGGCTCTGCAGATTACACATTGTGTGTATCTGTGTGTGTGTGTGTGTGTGTGTGTGTGTGTGTGTGTACGTGTAATTCTAAAAGCAGGGTGAAATGTACAAAAGGATTCACAGCAACTTTTGATGGATATTACCTTGTAGACGAGAGTAGGAATGGATGAGAGATATCAGTCAGGGACCAGTTAGAAGACAGAATCATAAGTTATTTTGAAGAATGCAATATGAAAAAATGTTAACTAGGTATAAGGTTAATTAAAAAGGCAGAAAGAGAACTCTGAGGTATCACAGGGGAGCAATCACAGGAAACCACTCAGAAGCGGGTTCTTGTGGACCTGGGACCCATGTCTCAGGACTAGATGCTAGCCAGCTGATGAATCTGAGGGGTGCCATGGCATCTGTTCATATCTGAGAAAAAGCGCAAACTTCATCAACTGCTTCTACAAGGGCAGGAGAAGGAACTGGATGCAAAACCCACAGGAGCAAAGGTGAAAGAATCTGCTAAGTCTCCCTCCACCAGGCCTGCAGGCTCTCTTCAGGGCCCCAAGTGACAAAAACCTGACGTGAAGGCAGCTGACAGAAAAGGAATGTGTTCTGTAGAATCCGGGGCACACCCCAGGGTCACAGAGCAGGAGTATATGCAGGTGGTAACACACGATTAAACTGAAGAAGAGTTTTCTATTTGAATGTAATCACACGAACTTTAGTACTAGTTATCTGTAAAGAAATTTATTTTATTTCCAATATCATATTGGCCCCTGCTTTTCACAGATGAAAGCTGTCTAATCTACAATTTACCCTTATCTGAATTGGCCAAATTAGCACAATCTTTCTGGGCTTCCCTGGTGACTCAGACGGTAAAGAATCCACCTGCAATGTAGTAGACCCGGGTTTAACCCCTGGGTTGGGAAGATCCCCTGGAGAAGGGAATGGCTATGTACTCCAGTGTTCTTGCCTGGAGAATCCCACGGACAGAGGAGCCTGGAGTGTTACAGTGCATGGGGTTACGAAGAGTTGGATGGGACTCAGAGACTCACACTCTCACTTTCATTCACTTTTCATTACAGTCTTTCCAGTGAAAGCCACCTCTCATGTAGTTTCTGAAAATTGTTTATGCCGCCACTAAACCTTTAAAAGCATTCTTTGCATTTTTTTGAACAACAAAAACCCCAGCCCACCTTGAAAACTCCCTACTCCAAAACATGGATTCAACTTTCTCCAAGCAACCCAGATAAGGTATACTAAGAGCATTAGAGCCCAAACCTAGGGTTAGGGGTGTAAATCACGTCATTTATTGTGAGCACAGGTGATGTTTTCCCATATCGTGACAGAGATAGAAAATGTAGAGCTTAAACTGGTATTTTAAATTTACTGTTAACCCTTTTGTATTATGTGCTTAATTGAATTTTTAATTCTCTACCTAAACTATTCTAAATTGATAAGCCATGTAATATGGCTTTAAATAAAATATTAATTAAAATAAATATAAACATTTATTTATTTCTCCAACAATAAAGTATCTCTAAAACTTATCAGGATAGAACTGTGCTATATAAGACTTGCCACTAAACTCTTTTGTGACAATTTTTACATATATCTCTTAATACTTTATGATGAAATTAGCATTTTGCATTGTTTGTAACAATTTGGATTCCAATGAACTTGTAAAAGATACAGGTCTATTATATACTTCAACCCGGTTACTTTAGTTTATTTTAACCTAAACTGTTGATCTTCTAAAGATGGAGAGTTCTTATTTTATAATGACATTCATTCATCTTGTGTTCATTTGACAAATATTTAATATATTTATTAACATATCAGTGATATAGTGACAGATGGTTGGATAGATAAACGGATAGGAAAGAAAATACAAAATTCCCTATCCTTGAGAAGTTAAATTAAATTCTCTTTTGGAGACAGACAGTAAAAATCAGTAAAATAAATAGCATGTTAGAAAACGACAACTGCACCAGGACCTACCATACAGCGCAGGGAGCTCGGCTCAATGTTATGTGACAACCAAATAGGAAAAGAATCTGAAAAAAATAAACACATGTAGAACTGAATCACTTCACTGTACACTTAAGACTAACACAACATTGTTAATCAACTATACTCCAATATACAATTAAAAGTTTTTCTTAAAAAGAATACAGTAAATGAAATGGAGGAAAAATGAAAAGAAATAAGAAGATATGAACTATTAAGGATGGGATAAACAACCTAGAGAGCATATTAAAAAGCAGAGACATTACTTTGCCAACAAAGGTCCGTCTAGTCAAGGCTATGGTTTTTCCAGTGGTCATGTATGGATGTGAGAGTTGGACTATAAAGAATGCTGAGTGCCGAAGAATTGATGCTTTTGAACTGTGGTGTTGGAGAAGACTCTTGAGAGTCCCTTGGACTGCAAGGAGATCCAACCAGTCCACCCTAAAGGAAATCAGTCTTGAATATTTATTGGAAGGACTGATGCTGAAGGTGAAACTCCAATATTTTGGCCACCTGATGCGAAGAGCTGACTCATTTGAAAAGACCCTGATGCTGGGAAGGATTGGGGGCAGGAGGAGAAGGGGACAACAGAGGATGAGACGGTTGGATGGCATCACTGACTCAATGGACATGAGTTTGGGTAAACTCCAGGAGCTCGTGATGGACAGGGAGGCCTGGTGTACTGCGGTCCATGGGGTCGCAAAGAGTCGGACACGATTGAGCGACTGAACTGAAGTTATTATTTTAGGTAAAATGACAAGGAAAAATCTCTCTGAAAAGGTGAGTGGAGATCTAAATATAGTAAAGATGGTATCTATGAGGATACCTAAGGAAAGAGAACATTCCAGGCAAAGGCAACAACATCTGAAAAAGCCCTGGGGTCAGCATGCCTGACGTGAGAGAAGATTGACTTCTTCCTCTCAACTCTAAACCATGACTTCCTGGACTCACAATGATAGCTTTTTCCCTTAAGTTGTTAACTTCTGGAGAATGTTACGTGTGAAATACACACTGAACACACATTCACACCAAATTTGTTTCATTTTGTGTCTTATTATTATATGAGTACATTTTTTGGTATTTTTGTCAGTTCTAACAATAAAGAGGTTTTTTTTTTTTAATGTAATGTTACAATTAAAAACAAAAGTAATGATTAAAACAGTTTGAAATGTAATTGTATTTTAATATTATTGTTAGGAATTCATCTTTAAATGAATAAAAATTATAACTTTTCATTTTCAAAAGACATGTTAATTATTTCAAACAGGAATTTTTAAATAAGTTGATTGTGTTTACACTTTATGTCAATGTAAGGTTAATATTTCCAATTAAATGTTTTAATTGGTCACTCATAAGTTATCTTTCAACAGACACAATTATTTTCAAGAACTTGAGACCTCCAAATACTATCTTAAAATTCAATTAGTTTATAATGTATTTGAATAAATTAAAGTTTTAAGGACAGCTCTTTTGAGAGTCTAAACAAGATTAAGTTAAACAATTAAAATTCTGCTCCCTATAGCTAGTATGAATAAAAAATTATTTCACTAATTTTTATTATTGTAAAATACTTTATGTATCCTAAAAATAAATAATATAAAGGTATAAGGTGTAAAAATAATTGTAAAATACTCAAATCTTCCACAAAGGTTAATAGAGCATTAGCAATACTTTTGAACTTTCCTTTCTGTACCAACTGTCCTCTCTCTTTTTCATCACCTCCTAGGAGCAACTAATCTTCTAAAATTTATATACATTATTTCTTGTTTACTGTCATAACACGTGAATCCCTTGATAATACGTTATTTATACTTCCTGTGCCTTTGAGCTTCGTATAAAAAGTATTATGCTATTTGGTTCTTATTGTAACTTGCTTTTTTCCTTTAACACCATCATGACACTTGTTGCGACTGAGATATATAGAGCTGTATTCAACTCAGTTTCATTACTGAATAGGATTCTGTTACATGAATATACCACAACCCAGTCATCTTCCTATCAGTGGACTTTTCTTGTTGTTAAAACTTTGCTATTACAAATATTACTGCTATGAACACTTCTGAACACATCTCAATGCATTGGGTATATCCCTAGGAATGGGCTGTAGACTAGCATATGCATTTTCAATTTTTTAAAAAATGACAAATTATTTTATAAAATGCTTGCATGAATTTACATTCTAACCAGTAAGGTATATTATGGTTACTTGATTTTTTTTTAAAAGAAACATTTTATCAGAATCACTGACTTTGCCCTTATTTGTACTAATAAACTTTGTCTCAATGATTTTAGAAGGCTTTTCTAAAACATATTTTTGATACTGACCCTTTGAAAGTTATATTCTTTGCAATTAGCTTCTTCTAGTATACATCTTATAGTGTAATGAATAGACTTTTACAAAATTTAATACACTTTAATTACTCTCTTTAATCCCCTTATTTCCTTGGTTTCATTTAAGAGATCCTTTTCTATACATATAGATTTTACTATATGGACCTTTGTCAGCAAAGTGATGTCTTTGCTTTTAAATACGCTGTCTAGTTTTGTCATAGCTTTTGCTACAAAGAGCAAGAGTCTTTTAATTTCATGGCTGCAGTCACTGTCCACAGTGACTTTGGAGCCCAAGAAAATAAAATCTGTCACTGCTTCCACTTTTCCCCTTCTATTTTCTATGAAATGTTAGGACCAGATGTCAAGATCTTAGTTGCTTGAATGTTGAGGTTTTTTTGGTTTTTTTTTTAAAGGAGAAATGTTCTTTTTTTTTTTTTCATTTATTTTTATTAGTTGGAGGCTAATTACTTTACAATATTGTAGTGGTTTTGGTCATACATTGACATTTGAATCAGTTCTAATGAGATGGATGAAACTGGAGCCCATCATACAGAGTGAAGTAAGCCAGAAAGAATGTTGAGTTTTAAACCAGCTTTTTCACTCTCCTCATTCACCCTCATGAAGAGGCTCTTTAGTTCCTCTCTGCTTTCTGCCATTATCTGCATATCTGCATACTGTGTCATCTGCATATCTGGGGTTGTTGATATTTCTCCTGGCAATCTTGATCCCAGCTTGTGCTTCCTCCAGCCCTGCATTTTGCCTGACGTACTCTGTACAGAAGTTAAATAAGCAGGATGATAGTATACAGCCTTGACATAACTTCTTTGCCAATTTTGAACAGTCAGTTTTTCCATGTAAGGTTCTAACTGTTGCTTCTTGACCCACATATGGGTTTCTCAGGAGGCAGGTCAGGTGGTCTGGTATTCCCATCTCTTTAAGAATTTTCCACAGTTTGCTGTGATCCCCACAGTCAAAGGCTTTTGCCTAGTCCATGAAGCAAAAGTAGATGCTTTTCTGGAATGCCCTTACACTTTTGATACTCACTGCCTGAAGAGAGTTTCTAATTCAACAAGCAGGGACAAGGAACCCACAAGAAGGCACGCAAACTTCCTAATTCAACGAGACACAATCAACCGTCTGGGGGGAACCAGGTGGCCAGAGTCCATAACAGAGGGACAGAGAGAAGGTGAAAGGCGGGGCAGGGCTGTGGTGTGAAGAGGCTCTCCCTGCAGGACTCAGCTGTGTACACAGCAGTGCCGGTTTGTGAAGAAACTGCTTAAAGCAGAGGGAAGAGTCACAGGGAGGATGAGAGGCAACAGGGGTCTGTGTCCACGCAAGACTGGAAATAACGCCTATTCCGAGTGGCCAGACTGTAAAAGCTCATGGTCCTCAAGGCATGGGGTGGAGTACTCAGAGGGCTTTGCAGCTGGGAATGATGAGCTGTAGACTGACTGTTACCCTTCTCACAATGCCTAAAACTGTGAGATGTGAAGTAGTCAAATTCTGTCCAATTATCTTAACTTTATCCCAAGAACAGAACTCAAGAAGATCCATAGGGATACAAAAATATACAACATCCATAAAAGATAAAATTCACACTGCCTGGCATCTAATTAAAACTACCAGGCATGCATAGAAGCAGAAACATATAACCCATAATAAAGAAAAGTTCAACAGATACCATCCCAGAACTAACACGGATGTTACAGTCAGAAAAAAATACATCAAAACATTTATTATAGCTCTACTCTATATGTTCGGAAAATTACAGAGACAGAAGATATAAAGAAGACCCAAATAAAAGGTCAAGAGATAAAAACTACAATGTGTGAGCTAAAAATTAAAAAATAAAACACTAGATGGGATTAATGGCAGGTTAGACATTGAACAAAATTTAGTGAACTTAAAAACATAACAAAAGAAACTAAAGATAGACACAGAAAGACTCAAAACTGAACAGAGCTTCAGGGAGCCACAGGACTTCAATCAGCCTAGTATGCTGGCAATTGCAGTGCCTGAGGGGAAGGGAGATAAACAGAAAAATATTTTAAAAGAATAATGGCTAAAAGTTTCCCAAATTTGATGTATACTCTAAATGCACTGATCTACCCATCAGCAGATGAATGGATAAGGAAGCTGTGGTACATATACACCATGGAATATTACTCAGCTGTTAAAAAGAATTCATTTGAATCAGTCCTAATGAGATGGATCAAACTGGAGCCCCTTATACAGAGTGAAGTAAGCCAGAAAGATAAAGAACATTACAGCATACTAACACATATATATGGAATTTAGAAAGATGGTAACGATAACCCTATATGCAAAACAGAAAAAGAGACACAGAAATACAGAACAGACTTTTGAACTCTGTGGGAGAAGGTGAGGGTGGGATGTTTTGAAAGAACAGCATGTATACTATCTATGGTGAAACAGATCACCAGCCCAGGTGGGATGCATGAGACAAGTGCTCGGGCCTGGTGCACTGGGAAGACCCAGAGGAATCGGGTGGAGAGGGAGGTGGGAGGGGGGATCGGGATGGGGAATACGTGTAACTCTATGGCTGATTCATATCAATGTATGACAAAACCCACTGAAATGTTGTGAAGTAAGTAGCCTCCAACTAATAAAAAAAAATAAAATAAAATAAAAAAATAAATGCACTGATCTAAGAACTCAAGACATCTCACATCATAATCAACTCCCCAAAAACACTGACAGAGAGAACACATGTAAAGCAAGCAGAAGGAAATGTCTGCATATTTCTCCAAGGAAGCAATGTGAAAAACAAGCCGGTGGAGTAATATCTTCAAAGTAGCAAAAGAAAACACTGCCAACCTAGACTTCTATAACCTATGAAAATGGCTTTCAAGAGCTGAAGATAACCAGAGGGGGAATGTCGTGGCAGATGGGGGACAAATCAGGAGTTTGAGAGGAACGCACGCACACGGGTATACGTAAGTAGTAGTAGACAGCCACGACTCACCGTATAGCACAGAAGAGAACTCGGTACTCTGTGGCAACCCACGTGAGACAGGAATCTAAACAAGATGACTGTGTGTGTTCGCACGGCTGAATCCCTCTGCCATGCACTCGGGACCAACATCACACTGAAAATCAACTCTACGCCAATATGATGTTTAAAAAACCCAAGTTGAAATAGAAACGTTTTCTGGCTGACAAAGGCTAAAAAAAAAATTATGGCCAATGACAAAATGAACTTCCTTCAAAGCAGGGAGAAAGTGATACCTGATGGGATGAGGGTCTACACAAAGGAATGACGAGCACTAGAAACTGACTGCCTGGATACGTAGGTGAGTGATTTCCACTGAGGCGAGTGATTTCCACTGTTAATAGGTAGCTGATTATTTAAAACAAAACTGGTAACAGTGTAGCTCACTGTTTATAATAGGTAAAAAGCAAAATTCATCATGATAATACAACAAAGGCTGCAGGGAGAGAAATGAAAGTATACTAACATGAGGTTGTTTAACTATTTTATGAACCGGCGAAACAGCACTTTGAAGTAGACTGTGGTAAGTGAAGATATACTCTATAAAACCACTGGACTTCCCTGGTAGCTCAGCTGGTAAAACTCTGTAAAATCATTAAGCCAACAAAGTGGATTAAAAATAAAATCATACTGGATTACATTAATGTGTATTTATCCCTTTATTTTCTGCTTTAGTTTTATACCGAAACTAAGGGGGAAATGTAGCAATCTAAATTTTTAAGATAAATATTAAATAACTATGAGTGCAAAAATTATATAAGAAACTTACAAATGAGTTAACAACCATAAAAGTGTCTGACCAAGGTAAAGAATTAATATCTTGGAGACATTGAAGAGACATTAAAATCTTTGATTTAAAGACAGAAAACATCTAAATGTATAACCTGCAGAAATGAGAAATTTTATTTTCTTTTCAGTAACTGTTGAAATTTCTCTGATGTACTAAAAAGTATTGCTATATAATCACTTGCTGTCCATGTAATGCTATCTTTTTGAGTTGAATCATAAATGCCAGAGCTTTCTAAGAACCAGTCACTAATTGAATTCTATTTTTAGTAACTGTGGATCTGAAAGGAAATGTATAAGCAATACCACCATTGACAGATAATGTAAATTATCTGGTAGCTCATCACAAAATTGCTATTTTCTGAGTTAAAATCTTTCCTTGGCAAGAGAGGCTTGCAAGTTTTTTTCAGTCAGTATAAAAGTATTTTGGTTTTAGCACATAGGACTATCTGTATTGTATGTGATGAAAGACTAGTGATAAGACATAAAAAGAAAAAGATAACTATTAAAAATTCTATTTTCAGAATAATGTAAATTTAGTAATTAATGGGGAACATTAACAACATAGTATATTTACCTTAAATTACACTAAAATTATCAGCAGTTTTCTTAAAAAGAAGAGACAGCCAACATGAAAACATGGTAGAAATCTAGGAAAAGAAAACTTTCAGTTCATATTAAACAGTAAGTTTGCACTTCTAATAGGAAGCTGTAGAAATAAATTTCATCTTTTGAAAAACAGGATTAAGAAGACTTTTTGGAAAGTCTTGCCTTTCTAATCACTCATCAAAAATAACTTTCTTAATTCTTAGTTTTCTGTCCAATTTATTCTCAACCCACAGAAAGTTACATTCCGCCCCCCCCCCCGCCATTATTTCATCATAGAGTGAAAGTGCCATCACTGATTAAACTGTGAAAACTGGTTCTTCTTATCCCAGCATAGGGCGGAATTTATCATCCAAACCAGGATTTACTTGATATCAAAAGGGAGTCATATTGACAGTATCAGGAGGACTGCCCTCCTCCAGGACTGCCCTGGGAACAGTAAGATGGATGATCAGCCTCATATGAAGGTTTTGATTATCAGCCCCTTTTCTACCTGTTTACATTGCATTTCCACCAGTCTTCCCTTATACCTCAGGTTCTAGGAATTCTGAACTACTTCTGGTTTCTAAATTACGCCATCTTGCTTCACACCATTAAGGCTTTGCATATTCAAGCCCTCTGAATAGTTCAGTATTTAATATCCAGTACTTCAGAAATTCCTATGAAGCTTTTAACCCTGCTTAGATGGCATCTCTTAGGAAATACTGAGGCTAATGTCCCTCCAGGGTTAACCAGTCTCTTAATTAAGAGTCAATCACAAGGCATACAGATGAGCAACAGGCACATGAAAAGACACTCAATATGACTGCTTATTAGAGAAATGCAAATCAAACCTCAGTGAGGTACCACCTCACACAGATCAAAATGATCATCATTAAAAAAAAAAAAAAACTATAAATAAAGAATGCTGGAGAGGGTGTGAGAATAGGGAACCCTCCTGCATTGTTGGTGGGAATGTAAACTGGTCCAGTCACTGTGGAGAATTCTGTTGTTCAGTCCAGCTCTTTTTGATCCCTTGGACTGCAGTGCGCCAGGTTCCCCTGTCCTTCACTATCTCCTGGAATTTGTTCAAATTCACGTCCATTGAATCAGGGATGCTGTATAACCATCAAATCTTCTATGCCCCTTCTCCTTTTGCCTTCAATCTTTTCCAGCATGAGGGTCTTTCCCAATGAGTTGGCTCTGCATATTAGGTGGCCAGAGTTTTGGAATTTCAGCTTCAACATCAGTCCTTCCAATGAATATTCAGGAGAATACTACAGAGGTTCCTCAAAAAACTAAATATAGAGTTGCTGTATGATCCAACAACCCCAATCCTGAGCATATCAAGACAAAACTCTAATTCAAAAAGATACATGAACCCCAATGTTCATAGTAGCACTATTCACAGTTAAGCCAAAACATGGAAACAATCTAAATGTCCATCAATAGACAAACGGATGAAGATGTTATCCACACACACACACACACACACACACACACACACAATGGAATACTCAGTTCAGTTCAGTTACTCAGTCATGTCTGACTCTTTGTGACCCCATGGACTGCAGCACACCAGGCCTCCCTGTCCATCACCAACACCTGGAGTTTGCTCAAACTCATGTCCATTGAATTGGTGATGCCATCCAACCATCTCATCCTCTGTCAGCCCCTTCTCCTGCTGCCTTTAATCTTTCCCAGCATCAGGGTCTTTTCAAATGAGTCAGTTTTTTGCAGCAGGTGGCCAAAGTACTGGAGTTTCAGCTTCAGCATCAGTCCTTCCAGTGAATATTCAGGACTGATTTCCTTTAGGATGAACTGGTTGGATCTCCTTGCAGTCCAAAGGACTCTCAAGAGTCTTCTCCAACACCACAGTCCAAAAGCATCAATTCTTTGGTGCACAGCTTTCTTTATAGTCCAACTCTCACATCCATACATGACTACTGGAAAATCCACAGCTTTGACAATATGGACCTTTGTCAGCAAAGTATTGTCTCTGCTTTTCAATATGCTTTCTAGGTTGGTCATAGCTTTTCTTCCAAGGAGGAAGCATCTTTTAATTTCATGCTGCAGTCACCATCTGCAGTGATTTGGGAGCCCAAGAAAATGAAGTCTCTCACTGTTTCCATTGTTTCCCCATCTATTTGCCATGAAGTGATGGGACCAGATGCCTGATCTGTTTTCTGAATGTTGAGTTTTAACCCAGCTTTTTCATTCTCCTCTTTCAGTTTCATCAAGAGGCTCTTTAGTTCCTCTTTTCTTTCTGTCATAAGGATGATGTCATCTGCATATCTAAGGTTATTGATATGTCTCCTTGAATCTTGATTCCAGCTTGTGCTTCATCCAACACAGCATTTCGCATGATGTACTCTGCATATAAGTCAAATAAGCAGGATGACAATATACAGCCTTGATGTACTCCTTTCCCAATTTGGAACCAGTCTGTTGTTCCATGTCTAGTTCTAACTGTTGCTTCCTGACCTGCATTCAGATTTCTCATGAGGCAGATAAGGTGGTCTGATATTCTCATCTCTTGAAGAATTTTCCACAGTTTGTTGTGACCCACACAGTCAAAGGCTTTGGTGTAATCAATAAAAAAGAAGTAGATGTTTTTCTGGAATTTTCTTGCTTTTTCTATGATCCAGTGGGTGTTGATAATTTGATCTCTGGTTCCTCTCCCTTGTCTAAAACCAGCTTGAACATCTGGAATTTCTCAGTTCACATGCTGTTGAAGCCTGGCTTGGAGAATTAACAGCATTACTTTGCTAGCATGTGAGGTAAATGCAATTGTGAGGTAGTTTGAACATTCTTTGGCATTGCCCTTCTTTGGGATTGCAATGAAAACTGACCTTTTTTAGTCCTGTGGTCACTGTTGAAGTTTCCAAATTTGCTGGCATATTGAGTGTAGCACTTTCACAGCATCATCTTTTAGGATTTGAAATAGCTCAACTGGAATTCCATCACCTCCACTAGCTTTATTTGTAGTGATGATTCCTAAGGCCCACTTGACTTCATATTCCAGGATATCTGGCTTTAGGTGAGTGATCACACCATCGTGATTATCTGGGTCATGAAGATCTTTTTTGTATAGTTTTCAATCATTAAAAATGAAATAATGTCATTTGCAACCACATGGATGGACTTAAGAGATGACCATAGTAAGTGAAGTAAGTGAGAAAGAGACAGGCAAGCACCATATGATACCACTTATATGTGGAATCTAAAATATGACACAAATGAACTTATCTATGAAACAAAAACAGACTCACAGGCACAGAGAACAGATCTGTGGTTGCCAAGAGGGAGATGGGGGGAGGGCTGGATTAGGAGTTTGGGATCAGCAGATGCAAACTACTAGACATGGAATGGATAAACAAGGTCTTACACAGGGAACTATACTCAGTATCCTGTGATAAACCATTTTGGAAAAGAATATGGCTTCCCAGATGGTGCAGTGGTAAAGAATCCACCTGCCAAAACAGGAGACATAGGAGATTCGGGTTTAATCCCTGAATCCAGAAGATCCCCTGGAGGAAAAAATGGCAACCCATTCCAGTATGCTTGCCTGGATAATCCCATGAAAAGAGGAGCCTGGTGGACTACAGTCCATGGGGTTGCAAAGAGTTGGAGATGATTGACTGAGTGAGTGAGATACATATATATATATATATATACATATATATATATTCATATATATATAGGGCTTCCCTATTGGCTCAACTGGTAAAGAATCTGTTTGCAATGCAGGAAACCTGGGTTCAATCCCTGGGTTGGGAAGATCCCCTAGAGAAGGGAACAGCTACCCACTCCAGTAGTCTGGCCTGGAGAATTCCATGGACTGTATAGTCCACGGGGTCGCAAAGAGTCGGACACGACTAACTGCCTTTCATTTTCAGTTTCACTTTTCATATGTGTGTGTATATATATATATATATATACATATCTGAATCACTTTACAGCACAGCAGAAATTAGCATAACATTGTAAACCAAGCTCTACTTCCATAAATAAGTTTGAAAGCAGAATCACTCAGCACCGGCAGTAGGAGCTTAGAGTCTGACAGGACTCTGGGCCTTGCGATGCTTCCTCTGTGGTCCTCTCACTTCATGACACCTGCCGGTGCCTTTCCCTCACAGAGCTGCGCATTCGTGAAGGCAGGCGTGCCAGCAGACCTCAGTCTGACATTCCTTTGGAGAGCCGGCCCTCTGTCACTGCGTGCGCTCGGTCACTCAGCCACGTCTGACTCTGTGTGACCCCGTGGACCGCAGTCCTCCAGGCTCCTCTGTCTCTGCAATTTTTCAGGCAAGAATACTGCAGTGGGTTGGCATTTCCTACTCCAGGGGATCTTTCTGACCCAGGGATTGAACCTGTGTCTCCTGTGTCTCCTGCTGCTGCTGCTAAGTCGCTTCAGTCATGTCTGACTCTACGCGACCCCATAGACGGCAGCCCACCAGGCTCCTCCATCCCTGGGATTCTCCAGGCAAGAACGCTGGAGTGGGTTGCCATTTCCTTCTCCGCGTGTCTCCTGCATTGCAGGCGAATTCACCTGCTGAGCCATCGGGGAAGCCATCTCACTGCATGCAGTCTTATTAAGTGTATTAATTAACAATTACTACATAACAAACTCTGAGGCTTCCCTGGCGACTCAGACAGTAAAGAATCTGCCTGCAATGCTGGAGACCCAGGTTCAATGCCTGGGTCAGGAAGATCCCCTGAAGGGAATGCCAGCCCAACTCTTGCCTGGAGAATTCCATGGACAGAAGAGCTGGACCGGGTCTCTAGCCCACAGGGTAGCACAGTCAGACAGGACTGAGAGTCTAACACACACACACACAGACACACATCACAAACCATATACTGTAAATGTCTGTGGCTTAAAACACACTTTTTTTTTTTTTTAAGCTTATGTGGTGTTCTGGGACCTTCTGCTGATGTGGGCTGGTCTGGCTGATTCCATGTGCCCAAGCCTCTGCAATCAGCTGAACAGGTGACTAGAGGCTGGCTTTTTGTGCTGGTTTCAAGATGTGTCTGGAAATTCTTTCACACTCTTTCTTCTGAAAGGTGGAGCATAATTCTCCTCCCCTTGGATATTGGCCAAATGTAGAGACTCATTTCTAATTGAATGCGGCAGAGTGATGGTGTGGGATTTCTGAGGTCACAAAAGGCATTGTTGCTTCCAGCTTGTTCTCCTGGACTGTCTGCTCTGGGGAGGGGTGTGGGCTTGTTATTAGGACATACAAGCAGCCTGTGGAGAGCCGCCCCCGCAAGGAGTAACGAAGGTGTCTAGTAAACAAGTAATGCCAACTTACCAGCCAAGTGAGGGAGCCACTTGGCCTGTAAGAA
Organism: Cervus canadensis; assembly: GCF_019320065.1. NCBI lineage: Eukaryota > Metazoa > Chordata > Mammalia > Artiodactyla > Cervidae > Cervus > Cervus canadensis. The sequence goes on along the minus strand of NC_057402.1, from coordinate 65,091,040 downwards.
CAACTTACCAGAAGAGAAAGCTCTGGCCTCAGATGACTACAGGGCTGGCCAAAGTCTTGTCCAAACCTCGTGAGAGACTCCCAGGCTGAACCCCCGCATCTAAATGGCACGTGGACGCCTGACCTTCAGAGACTGTGTGAGGTAATAAATGTGGACCGCCGCCTTGAACTGCTGAGGCTGGGGAGCCGTCTGAGGCCCAGCGGAATGAATGGACGCGCTGGCCAGGATGACTCAGCTGGGACGGCCCCTCTGCATGGCACACAGCCTCTCATGCCCCGCCATGTTGGCCTGGACTTGTTCTCGGGACTTGAAGCTTCCCAAATGAGAAAGCAGAAGCTTGTGAGCCCGCTGTGGCCCAGCCCCAGGGATGTCACCTGTGGCTGACGTGTTAGTCATTCAGTCGCGTCCAGCTCTTTTCGACCCCGTGGACTGTAGCCCGCCAGTCTCCTCTGTCCACAGGATTCTCCAGGTGAGAACACTGGAGTGGGTTGCCATTTCCTTCTCCAGGGGATCTTCCCAACCCAGGGATCGAACCTGCCTCTCCTGCAGTGGCAGGCGATCCCCAAAATATCACGGACTATCGGCTAAAGCAGGCCAGCCAAGGTTCAAGGATGAAGAAACAATGCCTCCCCGTTGAGGGAAAAAGCTGTGAAGTCATTACAAGGGCCATAGATAAAGGGAGGGTAATAATTGGGGCCGGACTGTCAGTCAAGCTACCCAAACAGAATTGTCTGTCAGCCAAGGTGTTTCCCTGCCTTGGTCCCAGGAGCGAGCTCTTGACTGCAGCAAGTTTGTCAAGTGCTCTCCACCCTGGGACTGTATGACTCAAGAGGAAAAATGATGGTTTCCTTCCTGACAGTGAGCAATTTGTAAAGGCGGAGCACTAGTTCTTGACACCTAGGTTTCTGGAGCTCTCCTACTTCCTGTCCCGTCTGGTTCTTCAGTCATTCCTTCTGTAAACCAGTAGATGCTTTCTTATAAATGCTCATTCTTTCCTGCCCACGTTAGCTGGAGCCAGTTTCTGTTTACCATCAAGAAACCCAGGCAAGGAACCCAGTGACCTTGGCAGCACTCCGCTCAGGACACACTAGCTCCAGTATTTCTTCAAAGTTAGGGGCTGGAAGACGCCACAGACCAAGTACCGGGGGATCCTTCAGATGATCACTGGCATTCAAAAAATATCTTTGAAAACTCTTTAAACATCCTTAAGGACAATTGTAATAAAAATGCAAAGCAATCATAATTAATGGTATAGAAACTACCCTAAAATGGTGTTTTCTGGGGACCTCCCCCAGTCCAGTGGAGGAGGTGTGGGTTCGATCCCTGGTCAAGGAACTAAGATCCCACATGCTGCCTGTCACAGCCAAAAAAAAAAAGAGAAAAGCCTGATGGATTGTGTATCAGTAAAGAAATGCTGTATCTGGCAAGGGCTGACTGCATTGCCTGGCAGCATTTCCATGCGGCAGTGTGACTGTCTGCCAGGGAAATCATGGAGCAGGAGAGGTCAAAGTTTCTGGCACTTGGACCAAATACTCGTATTCAGGCTATGAAGGCGATGGCATTGTACCTCCTGCCTCCCACTGACATATGGCTGCTTCAGGCTGCTGCTGGCTCCACCCATCTACTGCAGTATAGCTTTATAGTCACTCCCAGCCTGAAATGATTTCCACTTTCAGCTGGTCATGCTTCCTTATTAATTTGCTAAACAATCGGGAATGACAGAAGGTATCAACTCCCTTCCCGGATATTTAAACAGTGAGTAGTCATTTATATGCAAATAGTGTGCCCAGGAACTTTTAAGAACTTCGCTTATGCAGAGTTCCAGAGCATAAAGGTTGCAGAATCAGATGCCTCCCCCAAACATTTCTCCCTCTGACATTCAGCAGCTTCTAAAGGAAACTCATGAGTGGGTTTTCACTGCTGAAGTTATGGCAGCTGTCAATCAGGGATGGGCTTGGGCACTTAGCAGTGGAGACAGTGTGGCCTAGTGATTAGGAGTCCAGGTTTTAAAATTGAATGAAAACTGTGCATTCCAGTCTTCGTTCCACCTCTCATTACCTGAGTGATTTGGGGCAAGCTCTTTAACTCCCTGGGCCTCAGTTTCTCTGTTACAAAGATTGTGCCAAAAAGAGAAACATGGGGTTCTTCTGAGAATTATATAGAAAAACTATGTGTAATACACTTAGTCTATAGCTTGCAACATACGAAAGAATAAATGCAAATTGTTAGTGCTTGTAACATTATTATTAATACTAATACCACTACTATTAATAATAATAATCTAGCATGCCAGCAGCTTCCAGAACTGGAACAGCAAGTCCCAACAACATCTGACTCACCAAGTTGCAGTAGCAGAGCTATTGCTGGCCCAGGCAGGATTGGCATCAGCCCCTAAGGGCAGCATCCAGGGAGGCAGGGTGAAATGCTGCGGCTCAGAGTCCAAGTTCCATCCCGAGATGCTGTCAGCATCTCACCTTCACACTCCGTCTGGGTTGGATTAGCCATATCTGAAGCAGAGCCAACCCTCAGAAGGGCTGGGCTCCGGACTCAGCAGAGAACCGGAGTGGAGGCCTCAACCTGGGCAAGACACAAGACAACTTCAAGGGTCTGACTGAAGCTCGGGAACACCCAGGGTTCTGGTCACATGGGGCCGGCTGGGGCAGCAGAACTCTCCAGACCCATTCAATCGGCAGAAGAGGGCCAGTCCTTACAGGGCTGCCAAGGCCAGATCTCCAGCACAGTGATGGCAGGGCTGTAATGTGAGCTGCTCCTGGGTTGTAGGGACAATAAGATCCCCTCTCTGTGCTAAGGGAAGGAATAAAGTCAATAAGGAAAAGGAAAACTGGGGCTCACGGAGCAGGACGTCTGTGGCAGCCGCAGAGCACTCCAGGCGGGAACAGGGCTGCCCGCCTGAGTGGGAGCTGTTATCTCATCTGGCAAACTCAGGGCACCTTCCGCCACCCTCTCCCTGACCCTTGGACAGACGTGCTCAAAGGATCCGAGCCGATGAGTCATTCTCAACAGAACTCTCCCACAGCCTGCTACTCACAGCCGCCCTCAGAGGGAATCAATATCAGCATTTTAGCAAGATGCCCACGGAATGCCCACACGTGTTTCAGTTTAAGAATTTCTGTGAGGAGGCTTCTACCAATTGGTGGGGTTTAGCATGTAAGTTCAAACCTATTTGCCATCCTCCCTTTGAAAACAGACTGAAATCATGGGTTGCTGAAGGCATGAAGACATCCCTTATTTCAGAAACAAGACGGGAATCTCCAAGTGGTCTGCCAGCGACTTTTGGCTCATGAGAAGGTTGCCGGTAGCCAGAACTAAGACTGTCCCAGCCAAGAGGAGATGGAAGGTCAGGAGGAAGTCAAATATTAAGATCTCTGGAAAGTGGAACAGAAATCTGGAGCAGGAGCATGGTAAGAATTAGAAGACGCTTCATGTGACTCTTGAGTATTATGAAGTATCTTGTCAACAGTCTTCGCTGTTGACTCATCTTGTCTGCTCTACTTCATCATTTGTAGTTTTGAGATGGAACCCACTCAGCTGTGCTAAGGTGCTCCAAGGAAAGATGACTCTCTTTAGGGCAGGACGGCAGATGGGAGCCACAGCAGGCCCCTGACAACAAGGAACTGGTGACCAAAGGAATCAGAGCATGTGAAAGAAACGGAAGAAAAGTGACAATTTGGGGAAGTACTCAGGACCCTCCCACATTTTCTTTAACACTGTGCATCTTTGTGTGGGTATGAATTTCATGAAAGTGACTTTTCCCTCTGTGGCTTCTTCTGAGAATCCTCTCTAAGGGATGAATCTTTACCCCTCTCTCCCCATCCCCAGTGGCGTTAGTGGTAAAGAACCTGCCTGACAATGCAGGAGACATAAGAGACACAGGTTCAATCCCTGAATGTGGACGATCCCCTGGAGAAGGGAATGGCAACCCACTCCAGTATTCTTGCCCAGAAAATTCCATGGACAGAGGAGCCTGGGTCCCTACAGACCATGGGTTTGCAGAGTCAGACACGACTGAGTGACTAACACCCCATCCCCTAAACATAAACATCCACATATGCTCCAAACTTGGCACATAATTTCAGAGGTTTACAGAACTCCTATGATTTCAGGGATCTCAGGTTAAGAACTCAAGTCTGGCACTTCCCATACATTTTTATTTCTTCTTTGAATCCCTAACTTTAAGCCCTGTTACTACCATTGTTTCTAAACAAATAAGGATTACCAGGTTGTTTTCCATTTCCAGTGAAAACAAACTCACCTTTCAGACAACAAATATTCAGAGCCATGGTCCTTGCACCAGATATGCTATTTAAGCTGGGATTTCTGGGAAAGCTCACAATAAACATCAGTGATGAGGCCAGAGGCTTTGATTCAATTTGTTTGGGTGGAACCCAAGTATAGGGAGAGAGCAAATGAGCCAAGATGGTGTGCTCAGGCTCTGCTCCACATTTTGTAAATAATGACGATGTAGCAGCTGAGATCGTTTCTAGCACTGCACATGCGCGTCACGAGGCGCTCGCTCGGCCGGGGGCTAGTGTGTGTGTAGTACCCCTGGATGAACCTCACATCAAAGTCCTCCAGCTGCTGCGCTGGGCTACACTGGAGTGACCCCACGACTCTGTCATGTGAGGCTATGTTATGGTTATGTTTTGGCTCCGTTATGGTTACGTTGTGGCTGCTGCGTCAGCCAGGAGAGAAGAAACGTGTCTGCAGTCCCTATGGCTCCTCCTAGCTCCTTCCAGCCTCTGAGCTCACACCTTGCCTACCCTGGGTTCAGCCAACAGTATGAACGGCAAGACAATTGCCACTCTGATCAGGGTCAGCGATACACCAAGCATCTGTATTTTTAAAGCTCCCAGAACGTTCTACAGTGCATTCAAAGTGGAGAACCACTGCTCTGGGCTGACTACCCACAATGGATCTGGGGTAATCAGCAGCCTCTCTACCTACCATACCTTCCCCGGCCGCTCTCAGCAACCCCTCTGTTCTGGTAGCACATGTGCGCAACCTCAGGTCAAGTGAGATGAAGAAAATCTATCTGTAATCCTTGCCCTCGTGTAGAATCCTGTTTACATCCTAAACATGAAACCTGAAAAAATGCCAATATAAATAAGTTTTTATTAAAGTGCAGTTGGTTTACACTATTGTGTTAGTTTCAGGTGTAGAGCATAGTGATTCAGTACTTTTGCAGATTATATTTCATTACAGATCAGCACAAGGTTAAAAAAGAAATCAGTCGCTCAGACATGTCTGACTCTTTGTAACCCTATGGACTGTAGCCCTCCAGGCTCCTCTATCCATGGGATTTCCCAGGCAAGAATACTGAATTGGGTTGCCATTGCCTTCTCCAGGGGATCTTCCCGACTCAGGGATTGAAACCGCCTGTGAGAATTACTTCCCACTGAGCCACCTAGGAAGTCCCTGTTATGAGATACTGAGTATATAACTTTGTGCTACACCACTGTTCCTTACTTATTGTATACACAGTAGTTTGCATCTGTTAGTTCCATATTTCTTATTCCCCACCCACCCCCTAATTTCCTTTTTGCCTTTGGTAACCACATTTGTTTCCTGTGTCTGTGAGTCTGTTTCTGTTTATATTCAGCAATATAAAATCCAAGTTTAACAAATACCTGTCAATAAGTCGTGAATCTTAGCCTTCACCCCCCCTCTGTACAACATACAAAGGTCTTCCACAAGTAGGGTGGGGACGTGCCTCTGACTTCTCTCAGAATCACCACTAGCAGTTGCGAAATTTCAGGTGAATCATCTGATGGTTTGTAAACAAGTGTCAGTATCCCAAAGATACCTTCCTATAACTCCACCTCTGGTCTGTATATGCAAATCATTTCCACCTGCATTTGACGAGAACATGGATTTTTCCAGTCAATGCGTAAAGTGTGTTACTTCTCTGAAAATCATTGAGCAATAAATGTAAAGCTCAAGGTTATTGGCAACAATTGTGAGGAATTAATTGGCAGTCTTAAAAGTTCTACTTGGAAAAGTTCATTACTTCTAACGGCTTTTTTACAAAATAATTTGTTTCAAGGTTAGAATAGATGGTTGTCATGTTGGTGGATGTGGTTCATCGGGCTTCACCTTGAGGATGTTCAAATCAGCCACTGCCTGATTACAGAACCTGCCTGGATATGATATTATGAAAAAAAAAAGTCTCATCAATAAGATTTCCTTCAATCAAATGTTCTTACACTGCGACCCACTGTGTCCAATTTTAAAGAATTTCTGACTCAGAATCAACATTTGTGATAATTAATCCATTTTATTAGCAGTAATCGAAATGCCTCTTATGCCAGCCTACATTTGATAAATAAAAGAAAAAGATTATTTCTACTCTGTTAGTTAGAAAGCATAGTGAACCCAAGCAACTGAGATGTCTTCACTGCCCCCCACCCAAATAATCTTTGATGGTGTGACTTAGACATGAAGTCAAGGCTGTAAGTCAGTGTCATTATGTCTTCAAAAAGCAGCATCCTGTGTGGCTCAGGTCCAAGAAAGAAGTGAGACATGAGGTTCTGAGAAAATGGCTTGGATGATTTACCTGGGATCCTTATTACACACCTTTATGGAAAACAGCCTAGGTGAGAATGTCTTCAAAACACCCACGTCTCCAGACACCCAAAGTCCTGAAATTCTTCTTCATTGGTTACAGATAGTATTTGAAGCTTCCTTTAAAGGTTCTAATTACAAATATGATTTTAATGTTAACCAGTAAAATACATTTCTTTTCTACATCTCAACAAGAGCATTCGTTTTTCTTGCCTTGAGAAGGAAGACTGTCAGAAGTGACATGACTACCAGCTACTGTCACGTGAAATATTACAAAAAATTATTACAAAGTACTGACACATATGTGTTCTCCCTGAATCCTTTAATTATGACCAGCCTGACTTTGAAGAAACTGAGGCTTAAAGAGTCCAAATGGCTTGTCCAAGGTCATGCCATGAGGAAGTGACAGAGCCAGGGCTCAAAACCAGCCGTGTCAGACTCAAAGGCCATCTCTACCAAGGACCACAAAGGCCACCATTTGTTGGGCATTTATTGGATAGCAGGCATTTTTCAGGGCTTCTCTGCTGGCTCAGCTGGTAAAGAATCCACCTGCAATGTGGGAGACCTGGGTTCGATCCCTGGGTTGGGAAGATCCCCTGGAGAAGGGAAAGGCTACCCACTCCAGTATTCTGGCCTGGAGAATTCCATGTTGGACACGACTCAGCAACTCTCACTTCCACCTTCAAGCACTTTTCATGCAATAACGTGACCCACAGCGAGGAAGGTGTTAGCATCTGAAGCTCAGAGAGCTTAGTCCCTTCCTCAACTCTACACAGCAAATGCTAGAAATAAGGTTTGAATCCTATTCTTTCACTGTTTCCACTGTTTCCCCACCTACTTGCCATGAAGTGATGGGACTGGATGCCATGATCTTAGATTTCTGAATGTTGAGCTTTAAGCCAACTTTTTCACTCTCCTCTTTCACTTTCATCAAGAGGCTCTTTAGTTCTTCTTTGCTTTCTGCCATACAGGTGGTGTCATCTGCATTACTATTCTTGAAAGAAAGTGAAAGTCACTCAGTTGTATCCAACTCTTTGTGACCCCATGGACTACAGAGTCCATTGAATTCTCCAGGCCAGAATACTGGAGTGGACAGCCTTTCCCTTCTCCAGGGGATCTTCCCAACCCAGGGATCGAACCCAGGTCTCCCACACTGCAGGCGGATTCTTTACCAGCTGAGCCACAGGGGAAGCCCACGCACTAGCAATAAGCAATCTGAAAATATATAGGAGGAAAACAATCCTATCACATCAAAATAGCAGAGAAAATATATATAATAAACCTCACCAAAAATGTGTAAGACCCACATGAAGGAAAAGATACAATTTTACTGAAGAACACATAAGTTCCTGGATGGTGTTTACAATTGCTCATCCCCAACAATTTAACATAACTTCAATATTCTCCAATGCTATCCCTATTGAATATACAGTTGTTGCTGTGTTTACTGAAAACCAGACAGGTTGGTTCTAAGATTTCTTTTGGAAGAAAGCATGCATAAAAATAGCCAAAATAAAATGCTTAAAGAACAGGAAGGAAGTGATATTTGCTCTACTAGTTACCAAAGCATACTGTAGAAAAACCTGAAATAAACAAAAATGTTGCTCTGGTGTAGGCACAGCCAACAGAGAAGTACAAGAGAGAATTTTTCTCATTAAACAGACTGATGGACTTTGTCAATTCATTGTGTGATAGAAAGACATATTCTCTTACTGAAGAATGGGGATAGACCAATCACTATAAATTATGTAGAAGGAATTAGCTATTTCTTGGGGGGGAAATAAGTATTTTTCCTGACAAGAGACTCAGATTATTTAAGAGCTTAAGATAAAAAATAATTGGAAAAAAATATAGAGAAAGGCTTTATAGTTGCAAGAAAGGGAAGGTCTTTTTATGATTAAAACAATTGATAGCATAATGTAATGATTGATACATGTGACCACAGCAAATGAATTCATATTCAGTGTAAATTAAAAGTATCTGTAATATTTATAAAGGACTAAAATACACAAGATGAGAGCAAATGTTTGCAATATATAACACCAAGTTTCAATATTCAAAATACATAAAAAATAACAACTCAATGAGAAAAAGGACAAGATGAATTGCCATCTCCCAGAACAGCACGCCATGTGAAAATATGCAGTTTCACTCACTGTCACTGATATTCATAAAAAAGGTAAATTTAACCCCTAATGAAATACCATTTTTCAACCATCTGACTGGAAAATATTTCAGACTGGTTATGTCTAGTGTTGGCAAGATAAAAAATTGATGCCATCCACTCATTAAGAGGATATAATTTTTTGAAGGACATTTTAGCAGCATCTATTTACATTTAAAATGACACATCCTTTGACCCAGCAACTACACTATAAAGGTTTCTATCCTAGGGGAAATACTTATACACATATACAAGAGACTTACACAAGATGCTCAGCACTGTTATTATTAATAACCCCAAATCTAAAGCTACCTAAATGCCTATTAGGGGTACTACGATTATACAAACAATGGTGCTGTTACAAAATGGAATTGTGCATTACATAAAGGAAGGCCTTTAGGTACTGATAAAAAAAAAAGCTCCAGGATACTTCGACGTGAAGAAAAATAAGGTGTAGACCCATAACTATAAGATAATTGATGTATGTGAGTGTGTGTAAGACAAACACATAAAACTAAATAGGCACATTATGCGTGCATGCTTAGTCACTCAGTCGTATCCGACTTTGCAACTGCATGGACTGTAGCCTGCCAGGCTCCTCTGTCCATGGGATTCTCCAGGCAAGAATACTGGAGTGCATAGCCATTCCCTTCTCCAGGGGATCTTCCTGACCCAGGGATTGAATCCAGGTCTCCTGCATTGCAGGTGTATATTTTACCTCCTGAGCTACCTGGGAAGCTGACAAATGTACATACTAAGCTGACAACAGTGGGTATGGCTTCAGACCAGCGAGAAGCGCTCCAGTGGCGGAAGGGTCTGAAAGGGACCAGAGCAGGGGCATGGGACGGACCCCCGTTCACAAGTTCACAGCAGGAGTCCACTGAAAACAGTCTTGATTCTCTGGACTCAGTTCACAAAGTGATTTTTAAATGTTATTACAATTTACATTGCTTTCATGATAGTGTTATTACTTAATTTAATTAGAATTCTTCCTGAGCATCAAATATTTGCAAGGAGGTGTTTTGTGAAATCAATGATAGAGTCTGTTACCGCGTGACTCTCCAAGGCAGAGTACGGGGCAGTCATGTAGAACGAATGATGTTGGGTCACGATGAGCTTTTCCCATCGAGCCTGCATTCAATATAGATCTAATTATATTTACCGAAGATCGTTAATGGTTACTTATCTCGCATGCCTTGCTTTCTGATCTGCCTGTTTCATAGTGGAATTGTAATCTGCTATTAAGTTCATCCACAGGAGACAACTTTCCTGGCTCTGCCTATTCAGTTGTCATCACAACACAACTACATTACCTGTGTGTAAACCATGCAAGAAGAAGGCAGGATCCTTACGCTGTTTAGAATAAGATATCTTTAGCAAAGCAGTCCTTCTGCCCTTATGTGAATTCCAGTCTCTCCACCAAAATGGAGAATCAAATAAAACTTGTCTGCAGTATTTCTTTATAGAATTGTGTTTTATTTTCTCTTGTATCCCTGTCCTCAGTTGCCTTCTTCCCTCATATGCCTTTTCCCTTCCAGCTTTCCTTGAAACAAACAAACAACAGCAAAAAAGGTTCATTTCAGTTATTTCCTCTGCAGCTGCCACAAATCATTTTTGGAAGAAAGCAGAGGGTCAATCTAGGTCCATGGATGGACAGGGTGGGCTTCCTGGATGGCTCAGCAGTAAGAGATCTGCCTGTGATGCAGAAGACACAGGTGATGCTGCAGGTTTGATCCCTGGGTCGGGAAGATCCCCTGGAGCAGGGCATGACAACCCACTCCAGTGTTCCTGTCTTAGGGAATCCCATGGACAGAGGGGCCTGGAGGGCTACAGTCCACGGGGTCACACAGTGGACACGATCGAAGCGGCCGAGTATACAAGTACAGACAGGGTGCCCCAGAACAGTGCCAGCCACGTCCAAAGGGTATCACTAACTCAGGGCAGAGCGTGGCAGTCAAACGCACATTCACTGTGATGGTGGGGAAGCCCGCCGGGAGCGGTCAGCATCTGATCTCATTCCTTACCAAAGTAAGTTCATCTTTCCTTTCTCTTTTCTCTTCCATCCTTCTTCCCTTAACTTACACTGAAGGCAGTTTAATGAAGACGGAAGGCCTTGGTTCTGACCTTGGCCCTGCACTTACTGGCTGTGGAATGATGCAGGCTACTCCACCTTTCTGAACCTCGGGCTCCCACCCTGTACACTTGGACCTCATTCCAAGGCGACCCTTCCCCCAGGTTACTGTGAGGCTGAATGGGCCTGCATACATTGAGCATCCCGACTGGCATTCAATGGTGTGCCATAAAGGTTAGGCCCTTCTCCTGCTTCCTAGACATCTTTGCTTTGTGAACTCAATTTCCAGCGCTGAAACAGGAATTCAGACAGCAAGCAGATTTCAAATGTCAGCAACCTTGTCAGTGCCACCCCTAAATTAAGATCCGGGTATGGGTGAGCATAAACTGAATTTACTAGGCAAAAACAAGATGAATGTGTGCATGACACAAGAATGAATGGGAGCTGGTACTTATGCAGTGATTTAACTACCTTTATAAGATAATTATCGGAGAAGGCAATGGCACCCCACTCCAGTACTCTTGCCTGGAAAATCCCACGGATGGAGGAGTCTGGTAGGCTGCGGTCCATGGGGTCGCTAAGAGTCGGACACAAATGAGCGACTTCACTTTCACTTCTCACTTCCACACACTGGAGAAGGAAATGGCAACCCACTCCAGTGTTCTTGCCTGGAGAATTCCAGGGACGGGGGAAGGGATCACACAGAGTTGGACACGACTGAAGTGACTTAGCAGCAGCAGCAGCATGAGGTAATTATAAAGGCAGCTGTGGTCAGCAGTAAGGAATTCACCTGCATTGCAGGAGATGTGGGTTTGATCCCTAGGTTGGGAAAATTCCCTGTGGCAACCCACTCCAATATTTCTTGCCTAGAAAATCCCACAGACAGAGGAGCCTGGTGGGCTGCAGTTCATAAGAGTAGGACAAGAGTAGGGTCACAAGAGTAGGACATAACTTAAAGACTAAGCCACCGCCACCATAAGACCTGAAGGATCAGGAAAGATACTGGGCAACTTGGAGTCAGCATACAATAACCTTTCTCACTGTGATGACAACTAAAACTCTGATGAGGTTAAAATAACAACAACAATAATAATAATAGTAAGTATCTGAGCACCAATAACAGTTAGTAGCTTAGGGAGGGAAGTCAAAACTTAAAAAGCAAACCGTATTAAAAGTGAGTTTTGTGGAGGGTTTTGTTTTTTTTTTAATCTCCTGACTTGAAACCAAGGGTGGCCCCTGTGTCAAACTAACAAAGACAACGCAGGCAGCACAAATTCAGAGAGAATTCTTAGCTTTTAGTCAGAGAACTAAGAAAAGGTGTTTCCACAAGCCGGAAAGTATGGGGAAATCCCTGTTGCTATCATTGTTGCTTCCAGTAAACTTTCGCTTTAGAATAACTTTAGGTTTTCAGAAAAACTGCAAAGATAGTATCGAGTCCCTGAGCACCCCTCACTCTATTTCGCCCATGGTTAACATCTCATGTTAACACGTTCCATTTTTTAAAACCAAGAAAATAATACTGGTATCTAACTACGATTAAACTCCAGACTTTGTGTCCTTTTACTGTTCCGGGCGCCATTCCAGGACACCACATTTCATTGTCATCATGTCGCCACGGTTCTCTGGGGGTTTCTGGGTCTTCTCTTGCTTTCTTGGCCTTGAGTCTTGAGGCCCACTCATCAGGTGCTTTGTAGAATGTCCTTCAGATTGGGTTTGCTGGATGTTTTGCTCATGTTTAGACTGGAGTTCTGGGTTTTAGCAAAGAACATTAAAGAAGCGAAGTATCTTTTTCATGCTCTCACATCAAGGGTAACTTCTGTCAACATAATGAATCACTGGTGGTGTTAACCTGGCTAACGTGTTTGCCAGTTGGAGACAAGTGACTAAGTCTAGAGCACACTCAAGGAGAGAGAAGAGAATCTACGGCAATGGTTGGGAATACTGTAAGGAAGATTTGTCTCTTCTCCTCCATATTTTAGTTTACATAACTGCTGTGATCAGTACTGACTCTCATAGATTTGGGATTTTCTTTGTCTTTTTTTCCTCCTGGCCCTGCCCTGAGGAGGCCGTGGTGGCACAGGAACCTGAATCCAAGGAGAAAAACCTGTCCATCTGGACGGAGGACCCTACACCCTGGAGTGTGAAGATCCCACTTTCTTCTCTCCATTCCCTCACTGTTTTGCCTTGATAGTAACTCCAATCACAGCGGTACTGTAGCTAAAACTCCTAGAACACCAGATTTACTACGCAGAGGGTTGGACGAAGGGGCCCCTGGGAGCCACAGGAAATGGGGAAAATAATAAAGGGGAAAGAAATAGGGTAAGGTAGCCCCTAATTCTATGTATGAACTGGTAAGAGTCCCAGGCTCACTCTGAGCTGCTTGCGTAGGGTAAAGACCCATAGCAGGAGAACAAAGCTTTTAAGAACTGAACTGATATAGGAACTTCTGCCCACAGAAGGAGAGCCCAGGGCAGTCTGAACATACACAGGGTCACTACCTGTCAACAGAAAATAGCTGGCATTCTCCAGAGCATTTTAACAGGACTCATAATCATATAAGATTCAAAATGTTTATGGTATAATCTAAAATTACTCAACATACAAAATACACGAAAATGTGACCAATTCTCAAAGGAAAAGACAATCAAATGTCAAGCTCAGGATTATCCTGATATAGAAACTTTTTCAAAGACCTTTAAACAACTATTATCATCATGATCAATGAGACAAAGGTAGACACTCTTGAAATAAACAAAAAGATTGATGTTGCTAGCAGGGAAATAAAAACTATTTTTTAAAGTATTTTAGAACTAAAAAATACAATATTTTAAACAAAGAAATTCATGGGATGATCTCAATAACACAATGAAGGTGACAGAAGAAAAAGTCAGTGAACTTGCAAACAGATCAACAGAATTTATCCAATTTCTATAACAGCAGAAAAAAAAAAAAAAGATTGAAAAAAATCACCCTCAAGGTCCTGTAGGACAATATCAAAAGGTCTAATATTGATGATATTTAAGTCCCAGCAGGAGATGGGAAGGAGAAAAATGGAGAAAAAAAGGTAGACATTATCAAATAAAACATAAATTTGGTGAAAAACATAAATATACAGCTGTAAGACAAAATAACCTCAGAGGAAACCAAACCTATCCACATTATAATCAAACTGCTGACAACTAAGATAAAGGAAAAAATCTTCAAAGTAGACAGTAAAAACAATTCCCTTTATGTATGTCCATGGGAAGAAGAATTGGAAGGACTGTTTGGTTTTTCATTAGAAACCAAGGTTCTGAGAAGGCAATGATGTAACATCTGTTAAGTGCTAAAAGAAAGAACGTTACACTATACACCTGAACCAACATAATGTTGTAAACCAACTGTATTTCAATTTTAAAAATAAGGTATGTGGCAATGTAAAAAAAGAAAAAGAATTGCCAGCCCAGAAGTCCATATTTAGCACACATATCCTTCAGTAATGATGTCAAAATAAAACTTCCTCAGACAAACTAAGGGAAATCATTGCAGCAGGCCTTCTCTAAAATACTAGAAGGAATCCTTCAATCTGAACTATTCCCTGTGGGAACTTGGAACTTCCGAATAAAGAAAGAGTAACAGAAATGATAATAGACAATTTTTCTCTTAGATTCTTTAAAATACATGTTATTACCTGAAGCAAAAATGTAAACACTGTCTGATAGAGTTGTCAATATATGTGGATGTAATATACATGCCAACTATGGCATCAAAGGGTTACTGACCCCTGGAGCAACTACTAAAAAAAACAAAAACACTACAAAGAGATATAGTTCAAAATCAGTGGATACATTTAAATAGATTACTAAAAGATATAGGAATATTTGAAAAGACAGGAAAAGTGTAATAGAGAAACACCCACCACAGGCACAAACTAAGCGAATAATAAAATAATACACCTAAAACCCTAAAACCAACCATATTAATGATTGTGTTGGTCTAAACACACAGAGATGAAACTGGGGTCTTCTGCATGGCAGGCGGATTCTTTACCAGCTGAGGTACCAGGGAAGCCTGCGTATACAAGGTTAGGTTAGGATATAAAGAAAAGTGGTAGAGTAAGAGCATGCTGGGGGCAAATCTAGATAAACTGGAAAAAAAGAGAAGAGCAGTTATTTCAGGAATTTATGCAGAGATGGATTTGGGGCCTTTTTCGTGTTCTTTAGGAAGAGATAAAATTTGTAAACCTTGTAAAACCTTATTAAAGTTCCATGTTAACACGCTAAATTTAGAGCAGAAAATCAACCTTTAGTTTGGGATTATTTTAGAAAACAAAAGAAACACGGGTATCAGGGAAGATTTTTAAATCTCAATATATGACTGGTCATTCCGTGATCGCTCACAACGTTGGTATTTTTTATAAGGGAAGAATTTATAAGGCTTAGAAAATGATGGCCAGATAGTGGCAGAGACGTTAGATAACAACAATAATAAAATTAGAATTGAGAAGGAATGAAGGATTAAAGAAGAAAACGAAACTAAGGAAAGGCGACAGGAGCTGCGGACAAGGAGAACAAGTCATCAAGGCAACTGGAAATTTTCGTGAATTACGACACGGAGTCAGGAACTCCTTTAGGGTTGGGCAGAAACTTGGGTGGCATACGTTGTTTACAAACAACCTGGTTGATGACCTTATTCACAGCTGGAAGAACGACCATTCCAAGCATTCTCAGTTTAAAGAGGCTGAAAGAGGAGGTGGGCAGCTGAACTCCTGAGGGTCCTTTCAGGTTGAGAACCGCAGTTTTCAGTCCCTGTCTGCAGCTTTATCTCAGGCGGGCAATTCTGAAACACGGGAGAGGCTGGGGCTCGGAAACCTAAATTCCGAGGCGGCCGTCTCCCAGATCTCACAAAGATATACTGTTGAGTTCGTTTTTCCAGGACACGTACAACCTCTTAAGTAATACAGATGTAACCAGAACCACAAGCCCTTTGCAGCCACCACCTCACGTCCCAGTGTGAATCCCCGTAAGCCCAGGCTACTAGAAACCACGCCTCCACTTGTAACCATGGGAACGGCTGACACGCCGAAAGCCGGAGATTCCTGTTTCCGCCCCCTCCCTAACGAATATTGTTTCCCACTAGCTGTCCACATGGGCGCAACGCCTCTCTATTGGTCAGGGCCCCAGGACCGTGCCTTGCCCCAGCCAATAAGCGGCCTGTGCACGTGCACCCTTGCGTACCCTGATTGGTCACCACCTCTTGATCACGCACTGCCGGCCTGCGCCAGCCCGTGCGCAGGGGCGCCAATGAAATGACTCAGTAGCCCTTTACAACCAATCGGCACGTCGCGGGGCTCCCAGCCGGCCTATGGGCGCGCGCCGGGGGTGGGCTGTCCCGGCCCCTCGCCTTCGCCAGCTGGGTTTGTTAAAGCGACAGGCCCTACGGCGCGCCGTGGCTCCACCGGGCAGCGCAGGGTGGCTGCGGGGGCCCTCGGCGTGCGCCTGGCGCCCGTGACAGCGGCGCCGCTCGGCTCGCGACCCCGGCTCCGGGCCGCTGCCGACCGCCTCGGCGCGGCCGCGTCGCCCGGCAGGATGGGCGGCGAGGCGGGGTCCGCGGCGGCGGCGGTGGGCTTCGAGGGCCGCGTGAAGAGCCTGGGTCTGGTGTTCGAAGACGAGCGCAAGGGCTGCTACTCGAGCGGCGAGACCGTGGCTGGACACGTGCTGCTGGAGGCGGCTGAGCCGGTGGCCCTGCGCGCGCTGCGTCTGGAGGCCCAGGGCCGCGCGACCGCCGCCTGGGGCCCGAGCGCCGGTGCCGCTGCCCCGGCGGCCGCCTCGGAGGTGGAGTACCTCAACGTGCGCCTCAGCCTGCGCGAACCCCCGGCCGGTGAGCGCCGACCCCGGCCTGGGAGAGGGGCCGAGGGGGACGGGGAAGGAGCGCTCCGAGGAACGCCCGCCGGCCAGGGGGCCGGAGGGGAGGTTTCCGGGGGTGGGGTCCGCTCGCGGGGTGGCCCAGCATCCCCGTTGGGGTTGTGACGGGCGGGCAACAATGCCTGCGCACCCCCACCTCCCAACCCCGGGGAGACGGTGCTGCTCTCCACCTGGCGCCCCGCCCCTGCCTCGCTGGGCGCTGAGCTGCATCGGGGTCCCAGGACCGTCTAGGCAAGCTGTGGGAGTGAGCCGTTGCCATGGGAACCAAGGATCTGGGGCTCTAGGTCCTGTTCCTTGTGGCCTAAGGAATGGAGGGCAGAACCAGAGTGTCCTGATGTGCCCGGTGTTTTACGGGCCTTCCCTTCACCTGCGTTCCCCCTGCCCCGCCATCAGCCCCCACAACTCGCATCCTTCTTGCTTCATGGTGAGTTAGCAAAAAGCTCAAATCTTAGGAGGAGGGAAGTCGTTCCCTGAGCATAAGGAGTTCAAAGGAAGTGCTTTTTGACTTGATCCGTCATCCTTGGATTCCCCCCTTTTGGGGAGCGGGTTTAAGAGTTCTGCTTTTGTCTTTATCCTTCGCTTCTTTTTGTTCTCTTTGCATCTTCTTCCTTCCTTGCACCCCCTATAAACCTTGAGTGACAACGGGATCTGGCCACTGAGAGAGTTTGTGGAGGAATGATGACCCTGCTTGTGAAGTCGTTAATAGTGTAGGATTTTCCAGAAGTACCCATGTACTTCTGGAAATTCACAGCGTGGATTCCATCAATGTTCGGTGCAAAAATAGATTCTCTTAAAGTACCAGGGACAGTGAGTCTTAGTCTTCTTTTAGTTGAGGAGCTCCTTTAAACTGTTTTACCTTTCTGCCTCATCAGCTTCAGCGTTTATTTGTAAAATGAAACAGTGATGTAGACTCTCCGCTCTTGAAGAGTAAAATGCAGTGTATCAGTGTTTACCCTTTGCTATGTATTATAGAAAAATCAATAGTAAATGCAGTTTTTCCTTGTCCTGCTATGGAACAGTAGACTGTTAACAGTTAAATCCTCGAGGTTTATGAGAATCAACTAATTCCAAAAACTTCAGTGAGGAAAGCACATGTGAACCAAAGTCCTCTCTGGGATTAATAAACGCAGTATGTTAGGTGACAGTTCTTTCTTGCTTTATGCCCTTTCATCAGTATGGTTTCCAGAATCAACCCACACAGGCCTCCCCCAAAGGTAACAGACAACACAGATTTTCAAGATGGCTGACTGGAGTCAAGGGCAATGGAAGAGGGAAGTAATTGGTTTTTGTCCAGGACTTTAGACTCTCTGTGTCCATAATTACTGAGTTTTTGTCCAGGGCTTTAAACTGCCTGTATCTCTGTGCCCATAACTACTGAGTAAATAGATGTAAGATTAATAGAAGTTAGATTTGCAGTGGGAAAAACACTTTGGTAAAATATGGACTATCAAATAGTGTTCTGATTCACAAGTCAGATTTTTTGTCATTCTGATGAAATAGAATGGTTCACTCTAGAAAACCTGAAAAAGCTTGTTTTAGAACATACCATTACAAACACTGGCGAAAAGTGAAATCATAAGTCTATTTTAGTTGACTTCATGGAGAAAAAAAAAACAATATCTATAGCCTGGGAGAAGTTAGCAACGTTATATAGCTATAGATTCTTAGGTTTGTTTAATTTCAAAATCTAGCTGAATTTCAGTCACATGAAGAGATTCTTAGGAATCTAGGCTATGGGATGTGTTTTCAAAAAATCTACTGGATAATTTGTTAGCCTTGTTAATCTACCTATTTTCTATCTTGGTGGTTGATTTTCTTCATATTTTTATCAGTAATAGTGGTAGAAAAACAAGACACATCAGAGAGCTGGTTTCAAGTGTTGGCAGCACACCAGGAGGATGACCTTGTGTATATTCCTCAGCCTTTGAGCTCCAGGCTCTGCCTCTGTGTTGGTCTGGTAGCTCCCAGGACTCCCCAGTGCCCTGAATTATGAGCTTGGGCTAAGGAACCATGAGTGAAGGAAGCATCTTGTGACATTGTAGGTCTCATTGCATAAGGCAAAGATAATAAACCTTGAGAGCAGAAATGGACACATGATTCAGTTTATAGACCTTCTTAATTAAAAATTAATGAAGAAGAAGAAAGCAAGCAAAGATTTTATTCCAGTGCTGTGCTGTGCACTTAGTCACTCAGTCGTGTCCAACTCTTTGTGACCCCATGGACACATGGAGTGTGTCCTGCCAGGCTCCTCTGTCCTTTGGAGATTCTCCAGGAAAGAATACTGGAATGGGTTGCCATGCCCTCCTCCAGGGTAATCTTCCCAACCCAGGGATTGAACTCAGGTCTTCCGCAATGTGGGCAGATTGTTTGCCATCTGAGGCACCAGGGAAGCCCCAGAATACTGGAGTGGGTAGCCTATCCCTTCTCCAGTGGAACTTCCCAACCCAGGAATTGAACCAGGGTCTCCTGCATTGCAGGCAGATTCTTTACCAGCTGAGCTACCCAACTTTCTGAACATTTTTTTTTTTCCCTCTTTATGTTTTGATGTAGTTCAAAGTCATTTTAAATATTCTGGTTCCTATTTGTTTTTTCTCTGAAGGGAGAACTTCATCTCTCTCTCATCCTCTTCCAATGTCCTGCACAACTCTGTTCTTCACACTTGCCTGTCATGCCCTTCCCTTCACCTAACCTTTGTCTCCATGCCAGCCCCTTACATCAACTGCCAAGATGGTTCTAAAGATGCTAGCCCCACCCCACCCCCAACCACCACCAATAGACTCGGCATCGTAGGGTCATTACTTGCATACAAGTGTCTTAGCCATCTTTCCTCCCAAGGTCTATTTGGAGGTTGAAGTTACTTAGCTTTGTATCAGCTTTGTACCTGACAATCACTGTAAATTTTGGACGTAATGAAATCCACATCTTTAAACATTTTAAGTACTTTGTCATCTTCAGTTATCTGATGACTACAAATTGGAACTTTAGCCCAGCTCAGGAGTATTGGGATTCCTCGAGCCTAGTGCTTGATAGAGTGGAGCGGCTTTCCCGCCTTCCGGTGCTGGGGCTCGTGGGGTGGCCCCGGACACACCTGAGCCCTGGGACCAACTCCGTCACTGTCATTTAGCATGTCATTTAACTTGTCCCTGTGGCTTACCACTCTGCCTCCAAGTTAACCACCTGTTGAGCATTTCTATTTGAATGACCGTAAGGGGCAAATGCTGTTAGGATTTTTTTCCCCCTAATCTATCACACATTGAAAATCGGAGATAGATTTAGGAGATTTAATGAGCCAATGATGCATTTCCTTTTTCTAAAAGTACAAGGTCGGAAGGGAGAAGGACCTCTGGTGGCTCGGATGGTGAAGAATCTGCCTTCAGTGCAGGAGTCCCAGGCTTGATCCTGGGTCAGGAAGATCCCCTGGAGAAGGGGATGGCTACCCATTCCAGTATTCCTGCCTGGAGAATCCCATGAATAGAAGAGTCTGGCAGGCCACAGTCCATAGGGTGGCAAAGAGTCAGACATGACCAAGTGACTTAACACTTTTAACTCTGAAAAGTACAGGGTTGAAATATTAACTGAATTGATGAAGGGCTTAGACTTTTAAGTTCTAAGACCTATTAACTAAGCGAAAAATTATCCCATTTCACTAGTGATTTCTTGCCTTTAAAATTTCTTTTATGAATGGCTACAATAGAAATCTCTATTTTAGTATCAGCTGACCAGGCAGATCTCAGAGAAAGCGCTCAGTCACCCCACCCTTGAGGGGATTTAGTTCTGTGCTTGGATCTGTGCACATAGAAGGAAGAGAACGTGTACAGGTCTCTCTAGGGGGCCACCCGGCCAACACTGACGTCGGCTTTGAAGCTGACCGGGAGTCTGTGCACTCAGCTGGCGCGCTGGCAGTGCCTCTGGCCTTGCTTGGCTCATCCACAGCCTGCCTCCCAGCTTTCTCACGGTCAGGGATAAGCTTCTGTTTGACTGCAGTGGGGCCGGCTGACCAGACCCCAGAGTAGGAGGAAGGAGTTGTGGCCATGCTTGGCCATCCGCACCTCTCTATCCCAACTGAAGCAACATTCTCTTATTGATCAGTAGTGATTCCTGCCTAATAACTGGCCCTGTTGAATTAGCTATTAAGTATTACACCCAATATTCATAACACACCAAGGAAATTTTTCACCTCCTTTTCCAGCTCTGCTCAAAGAGTATATCGTCTGATTTTTGTGGTATACCTAAAATAAGTAGATCTATTTTTTTTCTAAATTAGTTTTTGGTCCTATGTAATATTTGTATCTCAGGTTAATAGTATACTATATACACATATATATGTGATTTGAAATTGATTGAATTTGGTAAAAGTTGATTCAAAATTTATCAGTAATTCTCTAAATCTCAGGTTAATGTACTTTTTGAAGTATATTCAGTGGTACAGCCAGAAAAACCTCCCTTTAAAAAAAATTATGGTTTATACTGAAAATTCTTGATCTAATATGAAACTTAAATAAAAATATATTGTCTTTTTTAGGGGAAGGCATCCTCTTACTACAGCCTGGAAAACATGAATTTCCATTTAGTTTTCAGCTTCCATCTGAGTAAGTGAAACTGTGTAGCTTTGGGGGTTTTCTTTCCCTGGAATATGTCTGTACATTGTATGGGTACTGAGTACCTTCTAACACTCAGGTGTAACTATTTATCCTAACTAACCCCGATAGACCCCACCCCTTTCACCTTTCTTTTTTTAAGCAAAACTGACACTTAATTTAAGGGGTTTCCCACGTGGATCAGTGGTAAAGAATCTTCCTGCCAAGCAGAAAACACAGGTTTGATCCCTGGGTGGGGAAGATCCTCTAGGGAAGGAAATGGCAACCCACTCCAGAAAATCCCGTGGATAGAGGAGCCTGGCAGGTTACAGTCCATGGGGTCACAAAGAGTCACAGCTGAGCGACTAAAAACCACCATTACAACACTTTAAGAGCTTTCCCCTGTTTTGAACTGAAAAAGAAACTTTAAAAATCACGTCTTTGGTTTCTCTCAGACCTCTGGTAACCTCCTTCACTGGGAAGTATGGAAGCATTCAGTACTGTGTGAGAGCGGTTCTGGAGCGACCCCAGGCACCTGATCAGAGCGTTAAGCGGGAACTCCAGGTCGTCAGTCACATCGATGTCAACACACCAACATTACTAGTACGTTCTTCCCCCTTCCCTTCCCCTGTCCCTCTTCCTCTTTGCTTTCAGCCATCATCCCTGCATTTAGCAAGTCTAGTGGCCGCCTGTCCTGTCACTTTTTGATGTAATCTTATAACCCTTATGCATTCACTACAAATATGTGATTCTAAGTCGGGCAAATTACAAATTGTGTGCGGTAATACTCTTGATTGTGTCGCTGTTATTCAGGGCTTCTTTTGCCAAAAAGTTACATGGGCTCGAAATGCATTAATAAGGCTTAATAATAATCATGCGCACACACAGAGTGGTTACTTTTCCCAGAGCAGCCGCAGTCACAGGGCTGTGGTATTCTAAACTCTTCCCTAATAGCAGGGTGAGGAACAGTAATTACGGAAGAGTACTAATCACGCTCAGCCTGTTATTGACGCTCAGGCCATTATGCTGTGTCTCCGTGCATTTTGCATGTCATTTTCTAACGCTAAGTGAGGATGTGCAGCTGCTCTGGACTTCCTTTCACTTCTCATTTCCTTATGACAGATTTGGCTGCGTTAAAGCATTGAACTTCTAATAATCACCAGAAATACTGTAGGCTGATAAGAAAGATCAGGCTGTAAGTAACAACAGAATAGGCAAGATGGGAGCTAATGAGGTAGATTCTTTTATCTAGACCCATATTATCAAAATAATATAAAATTATACCTTATACTTTCATGATAGCTAGTAAGGACCTAATGGTTCTTCATTTAAATATGAATGAATGATTTTTTTTTACTTAATAATTTAAACTTTCCATCATGATACTGATGTTGCAGAGATGTATTTTTAGTACTGGAGGTTTCCTCTTTCTAGCCAGTGTTTTTAAAGATCAGGGGAAGAAAAAAACAGGAGTGAGAAGTTGCTTAACTCTTTTTTCACACAAAATAAAATAGAATTTACTCTGTTATGAAATTATGAAAATGTAACAGATAAGCCCTAGCTGCATGATCCCTTTCAGCCAAGATCATGCAATAGCCTGACCCAGCTGTGACTTATCACCTGTTCAATACCTGTTTTGAAAATTGATGATGCTAATAACTGCCTTGTGTTTTTAAAAACTACTTAGAATTCGGTGGTTAACTAATTCTAATTTATTTATGGAGCCTTTGTGGCAAATAATTTAAAGTGGCTTTTTTTTTTTTTTTTTTGAAAAAGAGCTGCTAATTATCCTTTACTATCCTTCAACAATTAAAAAGCTATATACTGCAAGTTTGGGTTTTACAGTGAATTTTGGCTTGTGCCTGTTGTAAACTTGAGTATTTTAAACCTTGTGTTGTTTCTTTTGCTGAAATAGAATAGAAAGTGGGTGGTGAGTTTAATAATCCTTTAGATCCATTACATTGGTGTGTTGTACTGTCGTAACACAAAAGCCCCAAATCATTCTAAGAACACTTGAAATTTCTGCCTAATAATGCATTTGAAGTAAGGACAAAAGGCTGTTTGCTTATTCAACATTTTAAATGCCAAGACAAATAGAACATTCTGATTATTGATTTGTATGCCGTTTCTTCTTCTCGTGATCTACCTAAAGTCTTTTTTTAGAAAAGGTAGTTCTATCATGTTAATAGGTACTGCTACAGTTAGGTTCTGACTGCTTTTTTAAAGGATGATGTATCATTTCCCAGAAACGCAATGAAAATATAAAATAAAATAGGTCCTAGTTTAAATCTGAAAGATCACTTAGTTTTCCTGAAAATGGAGTGATTTTTAATGCTTTCTTTCAGTATGTTGCATAAAATGTCACAGGAAGATAAAAAAGGTTGATTTGTTTTTTGGAAGACTTTTTTTTTTTACAACTATTTTATTTTAAAAAATGGCATAAGTTGTATGAATTTTCTAGATCAATTTAAGTAATTTTATTTTTTGAACTTTTAAAGACCCCTGTATTGAAAACTCAAGAGAAAATGGTTGGCTGTTGGTTTTTCACTTCTGGTCCAGTCTCGCTGAGTGCCAAAATTGAAAGAAAGGGATACTGCAATGGTAAGCAAACTGTCTAAAATTCCAAATGCAAGATTCATTAATTAGCTAGTTGGAAGTAATTTTTAATAGTATGTTTTGTGATTAATGAAGTATGTACTATTTTAAAACATGAGTAATACAATTTTCTGGTTCTAGTATAAATCATTGATATTTAAATATTTGTAAATAGATGAGTAGATCCCAACAATCCTAATATTTCTGACTTCAGTCCTGGTACGTTCATAACTAAGACTAACACCAGAATGGGAAGATGCCAGCATTTATTTTAATGTTGCAGAAGAATATTCCAAGCAGTGTTGCTTGGAAGAGAGCTACTGCTATATGAAAATACTGTTAGGCATTCTGACTCCAGGCTGGGAATTGTCCACGCAGGGCTGAAACGTAGAACGTTGACACTCCTAACAGTCAGACTGATACCAGAACAACCATCTATGCAAGGCCCATTTCCATCCAGTGGATTTGGCCCTGCCCCTGGATTCTGGCTTCTTGGAGACAGAGGTGGTGTGGGATAGTATGACAGTGGATGTGTAATGTGGGTGTGAAACTTGTTTACGCCATCCATTGCTTAACATCAGTTCCTAAAATGCAAATCTTGTTCTTTTTGTGGGCAGATTTTGTTAAGCATTGATGAGTTTGGTACTTAAGATAGTACTAAATCATTTATTTATATATCTTCTCTCAATTTTTATAGATCATGGTCATTTATAGATCTTTAGAACTGGTAGCCTAATACTGCTACGTTAGAAAAGTGAATCATGCAATAATTAGAAAACGTTATCTGCACAAGCTGCAGTGAATTTTCTTTTCTCTGATTCAGATTTTTCCATGAGGCTTCTCAATTTCTTAAAGTCACATTGCTACATTTCAGCTTCCGTCAGGAAACTCTGTTCCATTGCGGTGAGAACTTCCGGAAGAGTTTCTGAAGGTGTTTCTGTTTTCTTTTTAGGAGAAGCTATTCCGATCTATGCAGAAATAGAGAATTGTTCCTCACGTCTGATTGTTCCCAAAGCTGCCATCTTCCAGACTCAGACATACCTGGCCAGCGGGAAGACAAAGACCGTGCGGCTCATGGTGGCCAACGTGCGCGGGAACCACATCGCCTCCGGGAGCACTGACACCTGGAACGGGAAGACCCTCAAGATCCCGCCCGTGACCCCGTCCATCCTGGACTGCTGCATCATCCGTGTGGACTACTCCTTAGCCGTGAGTGCGGCGCTCGGGGGGGGGGGTGTAAGGCACGTGGCGTGGAGCCACGCCGGGCGCTGTGCCCCGAGAGGGGTCACAGCAAACTGTGACACAGGGGATCCGCCTCTGTTTTTCCATCAAAAACTAGCCCCCGAGGGGTTTAATTAAAATGGGAGAGGGAAGGTGCTGTCGGGGCTGCCCGTTGCGGTGAAGATGCGTCCTCAGCTTCCTGTGGTTTTGTGGGACGGTGACATGTGTCCAGGTCACGGTTCTCCAGCACAGAGTGTGCTCTGTATTTTGTGGGCTCCTCATTCAGTGTGGGCACTTTATTCTGTCAGGACAGTTTGCGGTCGTGTGGGGAATAGTAGCAGACAAAGGAGCTTTTTTATGAAAAAATAACCAGGCTACTCACTCTGAGGTTCACTTACAATGTGCCTCTCTCTCTTGTTGTTTTGGTTTTTGGCGTATTAGGTGTATATTCACATTCCTGGTGCTAAAAAGTTGATGCTCGAGCTGCCCTTAGTGATTGGCACAGTTCCATACAATGGTTTTGGCAGCAGAAACTCCAGCGTTGCCAGCCAGTTCATTATGGATATGAGCTGGTTGACACTGACTCTGCCAGAACAGCCTGAAGGTAAGATGTTTTGAGGTTCTTTCATGATGAAGTCACACATACAGAGTACGTCTGAGGTTCTTTCATAATGAAGTCATACATACAGAGTACGTAAGAGCAGCACATATGAGATAGAAAGTGCTCAGATGATACTCACCACTGCCACTATGACTGTCCTCACTCTATTTATTACTAAAAATCAGCAAACATTATTCTAGGCAGGGACTTAAAGAGTTTAGCCTACCCAAGACACAGAATTCCCAATGGCACGTCCAGAAATACCATCCACATCTCCCGACTCCTGTTTATAATAATTAAATAATGAAAAATAATCAGAGTATGGTTTGTTATGTAGGTATTTTTTGTAGTCACATTTCATGATTTGTTTTTTTTTTCTTTACCTAGACTGTAACGTACACAACTCAAAAGAGTAGAATAGTATCGGTGTTAGTAGTACTTAATAAAAGCAGAATCTACTGAATATTGTTTGTTGTAATGGGCATAAAAGCGTCCCAATTAGAGGGAAGAATACCATTTGTTTTATTCTCAAATTAAACTAAATTTCGTATTTTTATCAGAGTTCAGAAGACATTAATGTAATTAATTTCTGCCTGGGAATTTCTTAGATCCAACTGTTTTTTTTTTTGTTTTTTGGTTTTTTTCAGCACCACCAAATTATGCAGACGTGGTGTCAGAGGAAGAATTCTCTAGACACGTTCCTCCTTACCCTCAGCCCCCTAATTGTGAGGGAGAGTCATGCTGTCCTATGTTTGCCTGCATCCAGGAATTCCGATTTCAGCCTCCGCCACTTTATTCAGAGGTAAACACATTAAAAGAAAACTAGGTTTGTGTTTTTCTGTTTGTAAATAATCTTGTGTCTGTTGTTGAGTCCCAGTTATTAAAAGACACATACGACAATTTTGTATGATGATGATGATGATAGATTATCACTGGTCCATTTACCATATTTTGCAGTATTTTCTTGGTACTCTCTAGCATGCATGTAGAGTACCATGAATTGCCTTTAAGGACCCGGAATATAGAGACCTTAATAGTATTCTTAGAATTTAGAAGTCTTTGGGACTTCTTAATAGTAGCTTTAAGCAGCTTGGCTTAACTATCATCATGTAATTAGAAATAGATTCTCTAGTTGTGTTAAAAAACATCACAGTAGTAACCTTGGTCTGCTCATTCTTGCAGGTTGATCCGCATCCTAGTGATGTAGAAGAGAGCCAGCCTGTTTCCTTCATTCTTTGAACATGTTTCAGGAATCACTGTGTTCATCATCAAGTTAGAATGCCGGTTCTTTCCCCCTGCCTTTTTGGGGAATAGGGAGGGAAGATTAGCTTGGGAAGAACATAACGTCAAGACTGAAGGTGGAAGAAATTTAAAAAATGTGACAAGAACTTTCCAGTGGGCCAACAGGATTGTTGCGCAAGTTTGTGATGTGGTTTTGTGTCCCCTTTGAACAATGGGATGAAGATATGATGTGAAAAGTCTCAGAATGTACTGAAAGTCCAGATGGTGATAGAGTAAGTTGAAGGGGTGCCTGTGTCAACCCAGGAGGAAGAAGGGTGCTTGTGAAGAGTGGAAACACTGTGAGCATGTCTTTAGAAGGTTTTCTCAAAGTGGAGCAGCTGTTTCTTAAGCTTTGAGGCAATGTGGACGTATTGGGAGGAGACTTGACTTTAGAGAATGTAGCAGCACAAGAATGTGCGTGAGCAGGAAGGGGGCCCACTCTAAATATGAAGCAAGACCCTCCCGTGTCAGGGCCGTCATGGTTTCTTACCATACTCGATAGGACTGAAGGTCCTTAAAAGAATCCTTTTCTGAGGTCAGGATCTTTGGAGGTACTAATGAAGTACAGTTTTCACTCTTTTAGTGATAGTCTAAGAAGTAGTTTATAAATTGGCTCTACAGTATTATGAAACCAAGAATGAATTCCTTGAAAGGCTTGTCAGTTGAAAGGGGAAAGGCGAATTTCAACTTGAGAACACATTTTGTTGAAGTTGCCACTTCTTAACCCCCTTTAAGTACTTTAGCAGGGTACATGTTTGATTTTCCTCATGTCTTAATTACCTAGGAGCATATTTTAAAAAGGGTTAAAAAAAACAAAAAAGCTTGCTTCCTTAGGATGCATTGATAACTGCACAGTGGGGGGAAAAAGGCCTTTTCTTACCTACCTCTAACGGTGTTATCAGAATCCGATTCGGTTTAAAGCTCCAGGCCTGAGAAGTCTTCTCTGGAGTTTCTGCTCATTTGTCTATAGCAAGCAGTCTCCTATCCCCAAACCTGAAACTGGACTAAGGGCAAAACTTGTAAGGTTAGCATTAGATGAAGGTTAGTATTAGATGAAGGTTAGTATGTGTATACCAAAGGGTATTTCAAGTTAATGTAAAATCAAGAAGGCAGAAATACCATTTTTTTTAAGTCATAAAGTTAATTCCTCTCAAGAGACATAAGTGTACTGATACGATGGCAGTCACTGTGTTGTCCATTGTTATTCCACTTCTTTAGTAATTCTGTTTAAACTGTGATTTTTTTTTTTAATCATTTTGGTGCAATATTTTATTATCCTTTAACCTCAGGATATTCAGACCAACAAGATTGTGTTGCTGCTAGAAGTCTGAGCAGTGTTTTTACGTCCCTCTCTCACCTCCTAGTCAGTCAAACGTTCACTTGTTTTTACTTTAATCTGTTGGTTTCGTGAGCTGAAGAGTATTTCTGCATGCTGAGTGGAAGGGAGGTAGGGATCCCCATGATCGACATTTTGGACCAGCCCAGTACTTTGGTTTTCTCTACGTCCTAAGGGTTTATCTAGAAACCCTGGTGCTTCCCATGCCAAATACTGTACTTCACTCAACTGAACGATTAGCTTTTCTTTGAATCAGTATACTCACTTAGAAAAGTCCTAAGGTTAAATTTTGTATGTAAAAATTAGATGGACATTTGATCAGGGATTTTTATACAAACATTAGGTAAATGTACACTTTTAATCCTTCTGGGCATACCTCTCTTCTCTGTAATCACGTAAGCATCTTAAGCCGTTCTTCCGTTGTAAGCCCCTGTTGAAAATCACAGTGCAAGCTGTTCTCCCAATAATTGCGGTACTGAAATTGTCATGAATTGTTACTCCTTCCTTTGGTTTTTTGGTGATGTTTTATTTTGCTTTGTTTTTGTGTGTAAGTAGTTTACACACACGTTGTCTGATGCGTTGTCTCATCAGTTTTATTTGTACTTTAAAAAAAAGATCATCTCCAGCTATTTCTTGACCTCTAAATTACAGTTTACATGTTTTATCAAGACATTGTCCATCTCCATGATACCAAAACACAGTGAAAGAAACAACAAAATTGTACAGAGGAAGAGAAAGTTTTAATTACCTGACTGAAGGTAGAAAGGCAGCTGCTTACTAGGGTCTTCACTTGGATTGTCTTGCCACCTTTTTTAAAGAAATCATAAAGTGCACCCATCAAATTAAAACAGCTGATTTTCTAGCACTTACGAGAATAGCTAAAAGGTATGATTTGCCTTATTGAATTGATATTGGTATATCTGACCTTAAGCAGTAGGTTGAAACTGTATACCTTTTTATAATCAAGAAGTTATTTGATGAATGGAGAAGATTCTACATTGGAATAGAAAATCCTTGGGAATGACGATAAAAATTTAGCTGCTATTTGCTTGTTTATTCTCCTCTTGTTTCGTTTGCAAAGAAACCGTGGCCTTAGAATTTTCTTTTTGATGCAAAATTTTTGAAATTGCAAATGTGCATCTTTTGGCTCACAAAACTCTTCCATGGGCAGAACTTTCATGTTTTGTTTTGCACAATAAGAAACTCAATAGGCAGGGGTTATGTTTTTGATAAGTTAACTATCAAAGCTTTTTATTTTTATTATAAAAATGTAACAATTTAACCCACAAGAAAAAAAAATTGTATTTTGTACTCTTGTCTGAACCCCATGGGTTCCTTTTGTTAATAAAATGATTCCACTGATGCTGTGAGTTACTGGTCTTGTTTTGTTTTTGTAAGACCATGACTCGGGTTGTTACAGACTTAAGGGAAATCAACACCATGACACAGTGTTACCGCTGAGGTCGTTCTGTAGATGTATGCTGTCATCAGGCCAGACACAGCCCTGGTGCATTCTGAGCCTGTTTCTCTGGTGGCCTCAGTTTCCCCAAAGGGTAATCAGTTTTTAGCATTCCAGGAAAAAGAGGAGTTGATGTGAAAGATTAAGCTTAAGCTATATTGGTCACTGAGAGAGCATTATCTCCATTTTTTCTCAAATGATAATGACCGCTGCTTCAAAGTTTCCTGAGTTGTCATGTTTGTTTGGCCAGAATCTTTCCAGGATTAATTTAGTAGGTCTGGTGGCAGACCTGCTAGGTAGGTCTCAGTAGCCTCCTCTCTCCACATATGTATGCAAATGGACAGAAGTCATGCGTTTGTACAGGGAATATGTAGCAATATGTAACCTCAGAAAACTGCCTTGACCCTCTGTCCTAGAAAATTATAAACCTTAGGTAAGTGGCAAACATAACCCAGATAATGTACTCTCCAAGTGTTTATAATGTGTGAGGTGATGTTAAATGAGTCTCTTCTGCATCCACATTTGCAGTCAGCCGTAAATTGAGAAGTTTGTCTCATGCACTAAATATCGAGGAAAAATTTATAAGATCACCATTAAAGTTGCTGTCATTTATTTTGTAAAGTTGTGGGTTATAAAATTTAGGACGAGGCAGGGCATTGCAGTCTAGGATATAACCTACAGATTAAAAATGGGAATACCAAAACCCAAAGGTGTAAGCTGAAAATTTGGCCTACATTCTCTGTAAGATTCCTGCTCACTCTTAAAACTTGCTGATTCTACAACTTTAATAGAAGTTATGGAAACAGCAATTGCTTTAAATGACACAGTTTAAAACTTACAGACCTGGGTACTACCAAGCATATACTAAATGAAGAGTCTCAGCATTTATATCTAAAGACCTGTGTCCAGAAAGGATACCACACTAGTCTTTGACTAAATTGCTTCTTAAGTACTTTTGATTGGTAGCTGGAATCCTTTCTTTAGCAGAGACATTTGAGTCTAACTTTATAATTTGAAATAATTACAGGCTCACAAAAAGTTGCATTACCACAACAGAGAGAGCTTGTGTGCCCATCACCCAGGCTCCCCCACCAGTAACTATAACCTTGTCAGGAAACTGACATTGACGATAATTGAGGACGAGAGTTCAGGCCGCCTGTGGACTTTACCAGTTTCTGAATGCACTCATTGTTCTCGGGCACGGATCAGTCAGTTCAGTCGCTCAGTCATGTCCGACTCTGCGACCCCATGAACCGCAGCACACCAGGCCTCCCTGTCCATCACCAACACCCGGAGTCCACCCAAATCCATGTCCATTGCGTCGATGCCATCTAACCATCTCATCCTCTGTCGTCCCCTTCTCCTGCCTTCAGTCTTGCCCAACATCAGGGTCTTTTCAAATGAGTCAGCTCTTCGCATCAGGTGGCCAAAATACTGGAGTTTCAGCTTCAACATCAGTCCTTCCAATGAACACCCAGGACTGATCTCCTTTAGGATGGACTGGTTGGATCTCCTTACAGTCCAAGGGACTCTCAAGAGTCTTCTCCAACACCACAGTTCAAAAGCATCAATTCTTTGGCACTCAGCTATCTTCACAGTCCAACTCTCACATGCATACATGACCACTGGAAAAACCATAGCCTTGACTAGATGAACCTTTATTGACAAAGTAATGTCTCTGCTTTTTAATATGCTGTCTAGGTTGATCATAACTTTCCTTCCAAGGAGTAAGCATCTTTTAATTTCATGGCTGCAATTGCCATCTGCAGTGATGTATGCATATATATTTTTGGTTTTGTATATAATTCTATGTTGAGGTTTACATTACCACTACAAATCAAGATAAAGAACTTCATCACCACAAGGAAACTCCCTTGGGCTGCCCTAAGGCACTCACACCCTCTGCTTCCCTAATCCCTGACTGTTCTCCATCTGTGTAATCTTATCATTTTGAGAATGCTTAACTTAGATATGTACCTTTTGCAACTGCCTTTTCCACTCAGCATAACACCCTGAAGATCCATACAAGTTGTACATACTCACATGGAGAGTTTTTTCCTTTGTGTTTCAGCTACCTACAAAATTTCAAAAGAAACAAATTGGCTATTGCTTAAAATGTCATCTTGCAATTTTCAAAGAAAATATGTAACGCATATGTGCACAGGCTACCTTTGTAAATATTTTGGTTTAACATTTGAGAACTACCTTTTATGCAGAAAATACATAAGTGCTGCTTTCCACAAACTTAGGGACTCAGCTTGCCAAAATCCATGAAGTCTGTGAACATAAATACAAAAACACAAGGGCATCAACTGCCCTTGATTAATTCATTTAACAATGTTTCCCTGGTACCGCTCTTGGGGCTTCCCAGGAGGCACTAATGATAAAAAAGCTGCCTGCCAATGCAGGAGGCTCAAGAGATGTGGGTTCAATCCCTGGGTCGGGCAGATGCCTGAAGAGGAAATGGTGACCCACTCCAGGATTCTTGTCCAGAAAATGCTGTGGACAGAGGATCTCGGCAGGTTACACAGCTCATGGGTCCGTGAAGAGTCAGGCATGACTGAGCACACAAAACCTCTCTTGGGGCTTTCCTGATGGCTTAGTGGTAAAGAATCCACCTGCTGATGCAGGAGACACAGGTTCGATCCCTGGGTCGGGAAGATCCCCTGGAGAAGGAAACGGCAACCCACTCTAGTATTCATGCCTTGGAAATCCCATGGACAGAGGAGCCTGGTGGGCTACAGGGTCAGACACAGCTTAGCAACTGAACAACAACAAATATCTCTCTACAAGTCTTGTACTATCTAGGGGAAGACTTCTTTAAAAATTTACTTCCTGATACTATAGCCATTTCCCCACTGGGACCCCAGCCCCATATCTGTTTGATGACTAAAGGATATAAACTGTTCTAAAAATGCTAACTTTCCATATAGACACTCCTTATCATAACATAAAAATGTCCATTTTTTGAATTGGGTCTTTTAGATACCAGAATCCATCTGAGTCCACATGATAAGCATGTGGTATATGACAGCTTATTTGTAGTATCTTTCACTGCAGATATTCAGTCCTGACTAGTTTATTGAGTTGATGCACATAAAGTATAAAGGTTTATGGTCTACAGTTGCAGTGCTTAGTTCTCAGTCATGTGTGACTCCTTGCGACCCCATGGACTGTAGCCCGCCTGGCTCCTCTGTCCACGGGATTCTCCAGGCAAGAATACTGGAGTGGGTTGCCATGCCCTCCTCCAGGGCATCTCCCAACCCAGAGATCAAACCCAGGTCTCCTGCACTGCAGGCGGACTCTTTACCTTCTGAGCCACCACGGAAGCCCATGTATATAAACTGGTTTATGCTCTATAGTTAGCTTACTTCAAAATATGTTGTGTGTGCATGTGTGTTCACGTGCGTGCGTGCACACACACACACACACGCACACACACACTTTCTTACCTGGAAACCTCCCTCTGCAGGCAAGATAGCTATCAAGATAGCTATGTATCTGGGAACACAAGAAAGGACACATTGCCATCACCAAGTATCCCTCTCCTAGAAGACAAAGGATTAGCCTTATTTTTGGTCCTGATATACTGGTGGGCAGTAAACAGATAAGAGAGAAGGAAGATTTCAACTAAGCAATTCCATATTTCATACACACCCTGTGTCACTACAGTTCAGAAAGTTAAAAGCAAAACCCTGATACTGAACCATGATAGTCTCTGGCATAACTCAGAAGGATCCAGGAACCCATGTGAGAACATGTAAGAAACCACACACTGAATATTCACTATCTGAGAGCCTTATGCAGATTCGTTTAAATAGTTTCAAGAGACCTGAGATTATGGAAAAACAGCTTAGGAACTAAGTACTTTTACAATTGTTTCTGTTTCCTAAATTAAAACATAAGTATGTGTATATATAGCCGGAGTACAATACCAAGCAAAAATCTAGTTTATCTTCTTTAGAAAAGGATGAACTCCAAGATTCCCTGTAAATCCCTTAAGAGAGCCTACTTCTAAAATTGTGGCTTTAAAAGCAAATCACAATGTTTTTTTATTCCATCCTCAAATCAACATATGGAACTTTTAGATTTTAATAAATGCAGAATTCTAGGTACTAAGGGAAACTGTAGCAACAAACACCCACTTTTATCTCATCTGACATAACAAAAAACCTGTTATGATGTCAAAAGATAGCTTATCTCAAACACAGAGGGATGCAAACCCAACAGCTGTTCCTCTGAGAGAGTGGCAGGATCACATCCGATAAATGTGAGTTTTCAAGAAAATTAGTTGCGTTGTACTTGAAACCATCTTAAACCAACCAGCTTCAGAATTGTCCTCCCAGAGATAAAACAAGAATGATCCCTGCTGCCAACGGGAAGATGTTTTAAATGATATCTGCATTGATCAGAGGGATTCCTGATGGG
Organism: Cervus canadensis; assembly: GCF_019320065.1. NCBI lineage: Eukaryota > Metazoa > Chordata > Mammalia > Artiodactyla > Cervidae > Cervus > Cervus canadensis. The sequence continues at coordinate 65,056,822 of NC_057402.1, read as the reverse complement.
CTCAGATCTGTTTTGGATTGCAATACAGAAGTCTCACGGGGAAAATTGATCCGGTGGTAGCTGGGCAATCTACATGTTAACCTTCTTTTGTAGCCTCACCCAGCCACAGACACCAGGTCTTTGACCTTTCAGCCTTGTCTGGCTGGTTCCAAGATAAGCTGTCCCGCGGCAGGCTCCGAGGCAGATTCTGGGGTCTGGGATGTCTCTCACTGCCCCACGTCTGCCTTGAGCTTGGTTTATCCCCTGGCTCTTCAATCGCCTCTTGCTGACCGTGTGCCTCACATGTAGGACTGGACTCGTGCTGGGAGCCAGCGCTTCCCCAGCCTGCAGAGCTGAGACCCAGAACCTCACTCCCAACACCAGGGAGAGGAAGGTACAAGAAATTCCTTCAACCCAGGGGTAAATCAGAAGTGGTTGCCATCAGTGGAAATGAGGGCTCCCTGTATCAGATAAGTTCGCTGACAGGAAATTGTCCCTTTGGGTGGTGGTTTTGGATTGGGGTATGAGATTTTCCCCCTGAATTTGGTGAAGAAAGTTTACGTCTCAGATGCTACCCCTCCCGCTAGCCAGAGCCTCGGTGCCCTGACCCGTGGCTGCTCGTCCTCGCCCAGGGAGACCAACTTGTCCTGCTGGCCTGGGATTTTCCCCACATGCCAGGACCCCTTCAATCACAGACACAAGGGCACAGTGGGTCCCCTAGGCTTGCCTGGTTATTGGGGGCAAACCCGCGCTCCTGGACACAGCACAGCATCCCCTCATGAGTCACTGCCTGGGCACCTCCAGCACCAAAACCCTCTCCTGTCACCCGACAGCTCCCTGCAGCAGAGGGTCCCCCGCAAACACACAGGGCGAGGCAGCTCAGCTTTGGGTTTTGGACTGGGACCCCCGTGGAGGCCAGCCCAACAGCTGGTCCAGGCTCCACCTCCCCCATCTCCTCCTCGCTCTGCTGCAGAGGCCCCGGCCTGCCCGAGGCCGACTCTGGGCTCCCAGGACCAGTGTCTGGACCTTGGGTCACATCTCTGCAGCCACGTCCTCCCAGGCTGTGAGCTTTGTGCACAGATGCATGTGGTCAGAGGCCGCCGTGGTGCTCTTTAGGCTGACTTCTCCTTTTCTGTCTCTCTCTTTTCAAAGAAAGGAGAGCCTGATTTCCCAAGAGCTTTGGGGTCCTTTTCTTCCACTTGCAGCAACCCCAACAGAGACCTGGGTCCAGGATGAGCTGGGCCTTCTCAGAGAGTAGTCACCTTGCTGGGTAATCCCTAGGATGAGCTGGGAAGCACAGGAGGACCCATCATTAAGTACCGTGGCATCGCTGTGCCCACAGGACGTCTGGATGGCTTCCCCACAACTTGCCCCCTGAGCCTATGGCACAGTCTTCTCAGTATCTTCCTGGTGAAAAGTCTTTGTCTTCTGAGATGGGGATTTATGTTGTGAGACTGTCCAAAGACCATCCAGAAACCAGCCTGGAGTGTAAAGCTGAGTGATGGGCTCAGAGGGCACTGATTAAACCTCCCAGAGCAGAGGAGAGGGACAGCAGTCAGCAGGGTGCCCTCCTGGGTGTTGACCAGCTGGCTCTGAAGAAAAAGTTCAAATGTGATACCTTATTCACGCCTCCTCTACCTGGGTGTTCCCAGGTCCCGTCAGCCCGTAGAGGAGAACTAAATCTCATTAAAAATATATTACCTCAACTTGCTCTTCAAAAAAATTAGCTTCTTGCCAAGTCCCTCTCCTACTCCCAGGAATGTCCCAAGGTCCCGAGGAGTAAGTCCATTCTCACAGTTCTGGTATCACCTGTGATGCTCTGAAGGCTTCACAGACCCAGAATGAGGGAGGTTGATTTGTAACAAATGGAGAGAAAACCACTCCCGCCATTTTGTAGTTTGTTTTGTAAGAATCCACCCCCTCAAAACAGATTCCTGAGTCCCAATCTATGGCTGAGTTTCCATCAAAGCTGCAATTCTAGCTTCTGATTTTTGTAATTCCCTCTCTGTAACCCCCAATGTGAAAGCTTGGAACCAGACTGCTGGCACGGGCGGGAGACCCATACTCCTCACCACCTTGACCTCCTCTAAGACTAAAGCTCTGACTTGGGCCTCTTACTGGGTGTCTTCTTGCCTGAGGATGGCTCTTCCCCACCCCCAGAAGTTCCCTAACCATCTCCCAGGCAACTGCATCCATCAGTGAGCTCCAGCTCGGAGTCAGGCTGGGTCCCTCCCTCTGCGCCGCAGTGACCAGAGAGTCACGGAAAAGCAGGGTGAGCCAGAGCTCGGCTGCAGGAGGGAACCGGGGTGTCGCCTGCCCCAGAGTCTTGGGCACCAGTGGTTCCTTCCAATGAGAGCCGGGCAGAGGGACACACCCAACTATCTATAGGTTCTCATGCATGCATCTATCTGGAAAACCCCAGAGCCAGCAGGTACGTGGGGAACAGAGGACTGGTGTATGTTCTGGAGGAGGAAGTGTTTTTGAAAACGTGGGTGATTGCAATGAGGGCAGGTCCAGCTAAGCACAGGGCCACGTGCTGACAGGTTGTCAGTAGGAGTGAAGCAGCCATGGATGGGCCCGTGGCCTTGCTTCTCACTTCATCTCGGTCCTCACTGCCGACTCCACAGTGCCCTGGGCTCAAAGGGAGCCCTCTGACTCCCAGCTTGGACAGAACCGTGAGAGGAGTGTGGCACTTGTAGTAAATCTTGCTGATGCAGCTTTCACCCTATCTCCTTTTCACCTGTTTTGTTGGGGTTGAGGGCCTCAATTTCTCCAATGAGCGTCTCTTATAAAAGGCCTCCATTTGTGCTCAACACAGGCTCAGAAGCCCAGGGAAATTTTATACTTATTACAGAGAGAAGCAAGCATCCATTCTGCCTGCTTCCATTAACACACACTGGCAATTAATGTGTTTGGTTCAAAAGCCTTCAAACATTTGTACTTCCATTTGCACGTTTAAATGGCTCTGTATAACAGTCAAGCAGGTGGTTAACTATATGTATATTAAATTCATAGAGAAACTGGTAATTTTCAATTATAATTGTCAATTCACAGTTTACATGATAAGAATTTTTTGAATAGACCCATTAGCTGATTTAGTTAGCCAGGGTTTTTATAAATCATGGTTTATTTGCTTATTCTACTTATAAAGGAGGGATTTTCAGTGTTCTCCCATGAATCAATAAATATTTACTTTGGTCTTTATTCTGCCCAAATGCCAAGTTTGACAATGGATGAAATATCATTGGGGTTTCTTAAACAGCTGTTTGAATGCGGCTGTTTTATTAGTTGTTTTGTTTAGTATTATTACCCAGAGAATGGTTTAAAAGTTTTATTCATTTGCTATTAATCTGTTTTTTATAAATAAAGTCAAAACAGGGCTGAATTGCAGTTCCTTATAATTTTACAATGTATTGTACTTCCCTGGTAATATGTTTTGACAATAGAAACTTCCAAGCCCATGAAAAGCTGTGCCATTTTTCTAAATGATATCCTTTAAAGCAAAACTCTGAAATATATAGCAGTGGTTTGCACATAATAAAATTTGATGATTTTGTCACCAGGGATAATATTTCTCTTTTCTAGGCAACAGAAATAATTTAAGAGCCTCTCATTTGGGTTTTACAGCACAAAAGGCAAGGAGACACCAGATCTGGTGGGGGTGGGCAGACACTGAGCTAGAGCTGAGATGCTGAAGTCCACACTGAGAAATACCTTCAAACCTGTCCAGCCTCACGTTGCCCTCAAATCATCCCTGGATCTCTCCTTTGAAAGCAAAACTGAAACAGGTAAAGAGGGCTACTGGAGGAATTTCAGGTAGTTTCCAAAAACTTGAAACACCAATTCCATAAACTCCCATAAAACCCCATGAACCTCTTAAACAATGTCTGAAACAGGAAACCCTCACCTTCCTTCCTGTGGGTCCAACCCCAGAAGACACAGTAGGACCTCTGCAACTGGACATAGCTTGTCTCAACTCTGATGACTAATGCCTTCAGGAGACAAGACTTGAAGAAGCTACTCAACTATAAATGAACAGATAATGAAAGAAAACATTAAAAAGAAGTGTTTTCTCTGAGACCCTGGGGAAAGATTACAAACCATTTTGCAAGCCATCACAAGCTGCCACACACTTTAAAGAAAGATAAACTTGTTTTCTCCTTTAAAAGTTATCTTCAAAAGCTCTCTTCTGTTAGCCCTTTAATAAACAGTCACTGAGGATAACATCAGCCTCAACTCTGACTTAGAGCAGGTTACAAAGGTCTGTGAAGTTAACAAAAGAGGTTCTGTCTCTATGTTTGTGTCCAGTGAGGTCATCAAGTGGGATACTGGATGAAAAAGTGTCATGTTATTCTTGAAATGTGTGTTTACAGGTGACTGAAGGACACCTGGTTCTTTCTGGTTGTCCCAGAAACAGAGATAAGAAATCGTGCTTTGAGAGAGGAAAACAGACAAGAGAGTGAAACAGATCAAGTCAGAGGGTTATCTAAGAGAGAGACAGCAGCTTTAACTTCTGTCTCCATAAGTGTACACCCTCAGGCAAGTCACTCAGTTTCTATGGGCCTCAATCTCCTCATCTGAACACAAGGAAATCATAATATAACCTCAGTGGTCATTTAGAGAAATAACAGGGTACCATCTGCAAAGCATAGATTCCATCAAATGTGAAGCCAAAATGGATGTTAAATAAATGGGCTACGAATCCACAAAAGTTACATTTTTCATTCACTTCAGGGGTGTGCTCAGTCACTCAGTCGTGTCTGACTCTCTGCAACCCCATGGACTTTAGCCCGCCAGGCTCCTCTGTGCATGAAATTCTCCAGGCAAGAATACTGGAGTGGGTTGCTATGCCCTCCTCCAGGGGATCTTGCCAACCCAGGGATCGAACCCAGGTTCAGTGGTGAGATGAGTTAAATTTGATTCCAAGGAGGCTGAACGTCTAGACTCCTCCTCTGCCGCTCCCCGAACTGCACCCCTTACCTTGTAATTCTAAAACACACCCTCCTCCCCTCTCCTATAGCAGTTCTGGGGTGGCCAGTGTAGCCACCACTTCAGGCCCTGGTGGTCAACTTCTATCCAGCCCCCTTGGCATGCCATTCAGGCAGAAGAAGGTGGTGACGGGACCTTGGGGAGAGGTTTTTGTTTGTTTGTTTGTTTGTTTTTTAATTTCCACTAAAAAGACACAAAAGGCAAAGGAGAAAAGGAAGGATATACCCATTTGAATGCAGAGTTCCAAAGAAGAGAAATGAGCTATAAGAAAGCCTTCCTCAGTGATCAATGCAAAGAAATAGAGGAAAACAATACAATGGGAAAGACTAGAGATGTCTTCAAGAAAATTAGAGATGCCAAGGGAATATATTTCATGCAAAGATGGACACAATAAAGGACAATATGGACCTAACAGAAGCAGGAGATATTAAGAAGAGGTGGCAAGAATACACAGAAGAACTATACGATAAAGATCTTCATGACCTAGATAATCATGATGGTGTGATCACTCACCTAGAGCCAGACATCTTGGAATAAGAAGTCAAATGAGCCATAGGAAGCATCACTACAAACAAAGATAGAGGAGGTGATGGAATTCCAGTTGAGCTATTTCAAATCCTAAAAGGTGATACTGCGAAAGTGCTGCACTCAATATGCCAACAAATTTGGAAAACTCAGTAGTGGCCACAGGACTGGAAAAGGTCAGTGTTCATTCCAATCCCAAAGAAAGGCAATGACAAAGAATGTTCAAACTATCGTACTATTGCACTCATCTCACACACTAGCAAATGCTCAAAATTCTCCAAGTCAGGTTTCAACAGTAAGTGAACCATGAACTTCCAGATGTTCAAGCTGGATTTAGAAAAGGCAGAGGAACCAGAGATCAAATGGCCAATGTCCACTGGATCATTGAAAAAGCAAGAGAGTTCCAGAAAAACAGGAAAAGCAGATGTAGATTCTGCTTTATTGACCATGCCAAAGCCTTTGACTGTGTGGATCACAATAAACTGTGGAAAATTCTGAAAGAGATGGGCATACCAGACCACCTATCCTGCCTCTTGAGAAACCTGTATGCATTTCAGGAAGCAACAGTTAGAACTGGACATGGAACAACAGACTGGTTCCAAATCAGGAAAGGAGTACGTCAAGGCTGTATATTGTCACCCTGCTTATTTAACTTATATGCAGAGTACATCATGAGAAACACTAGGCTGGATGAAGCACAAGCTGGAATCAAGATTGCCAGGAGAAATATCAATAACCTCAGATATGCAGATGACACCATTCTTACGGCAGAAAGCAAAGAAGAACTAAAGAGCCTTTTGTTGAAAGTGAAAGAGGACAGTGAAAGAGTTGGCTTAAAGCTCAACATTCAGAAAACTAAGATCATGGCATCTAGTCCCATCACTTCATGGCAAATAGATGGGGAAACAATGGAAACAGTGACAGACTTTATTTTTAAGGGCTCCAAAATCACTGCAGGTGGTGACTGCAGCCATGAAATTAAAAGATGCTTACTCCTTGGAAGAAAAGTTATGACCCACCTAGACAGCATATTAAAAAGCAGGGACATTACTTTGCTAACAAAGGTCTGGTCTAGTCAAAGCCATGGTTTTTCCAGTAGTCATGTATGGATGTGAGAGTTGGACTATAAAGAAAGCTGAGCACTGAAGAATTGATGCTTTTGAACTGTGGTGTTGGAGAAGACTCTTGAGAGTCCCCTGGACTGCAAGGAGATCCAACAAGTTCACCCTAAAGAAAATCAGTCCTGAATATTCATTGGAAGGACTGATGCTGAAGTTGAAACTCCAATACTTTGTCTACCTGATGCGAAGAGCTGACTCATTTGAAAAGACCCTGATGCTGTGAAAGACTGAAGGCAGGAGGAGAAGGGGACGACAAAAGATGAAATGGTTGGATGGCATCACCGACTTGATGGACATGAATCTGAGTAAGCTCCAGGAGTTGGTGATGGACAGGGAGGCCTGGCGTGCTGCAGTCCTTGGGGTCACAAAGAGTCGGACATGACTGAGCGACTGAACTGAACTGAAATGCCTATGTCAAACTCAGCATTGAGCACTGAATTATCAGTAGTGGCCGTGCTAACAGCCCTAGTTAGAAAAGAAGAAAAAAATAACACAAAGTTCATCTTATAGGAGAAGCTATTTCTGCAGCAAAAATTGAAGCTTTTTGCATAACGTTTTTGTTGTTGTTGGGGCAGACCTTAATTGTCTGGTCCATCCCATCATCCCATTATCCTGCCAGAAGGGTCTTCAAGTGGCAGGTGTCCTAGTGAATTTTAAGTGTCACACGACTGTAAATGGCCTGGTCCTCAGCCTAAGGAAGAAAGGGGAAAGGAGAGCCCTCACCTGCTTGGGTGGCAGCTACTGGGGCGCAGTAAGCTGCATGGCCTTTGGAACACGCTGGGAGTAACCCTGGCCAGAGTTCCTCAGTTGCTTCCACAGCTATTCATTGTTCGCAAGGGGTTTGAGGAAAAATAATCGAGAGAATTAGGGAGGAGGAAACCCCTGAGAATCCCCGTGTGGGCCACCAAAACGTCGCAGTCTGTGTGTGAGTTGGAAAAGAATTTCCAGACAGGAGGCAGAATGAAAAGAGAATAAAGTTTATTAGAGTGGGAGACAGCAGACCAGCTCAAGGGAGAGCTGAACCCAAATAATGCTTTTTAATAATGTATCTGGATTTTCAGAATCACATTAGATATGATTCTGTATAGGTCAATAAAACCCCTGATCATTTCTTTTGTGGTTATTGCTGGAACATTCTGGAAATAAACATTTGGGAGTCAGCCAGTCCTTGGGACAGGTTGGTGCTTGGTAAACCTGAATTTCACTGAGTAACCCATTGTGTCCCCCAAAGTTATATACTATATTTAATATTTTCCACTATTAGGACTTTATAGTTGAGAAAATAAGACTAAAATAAAAATGCTCCTAGTCACCACCTAGTTTTTCTCCACCCTTATATTCTCCTGATGACTTCCTCCCTCCCTCCATCCTAGAGTCAACCAGGCCACCAGTATTGTGTGACTATCTTGCCTGTATTTTCATAATCTTACTAAGTCTCCCCCTCCAAAAATAACACAGGGAATTTCTGTGTATGTGTATATGTGTGTGGACGTTACACATAAATGTGGTCATACTGTTCCAGACCTCTGCAAGTAGCCTTTGTCAGTGTTTATCATTGTCTGTTCTGTTTTCAATGTCTATGCTTGATGACACATGAGGACCAGGCTCACTGTTTTCACACGTGTCCGTATTTCACTGTAGGAATATGCCATGATCAAGTTGAAACATGCATTTTTTTAAAAAATTATTGCAGTAGATTTGATTTATAGTGTTGGGTTAGTTTAAGGTGTGCAGCAAAGTGATTCAGTTATACTGAATGTATATATACTCTTTTAAGGAATCTTTTCCATTATATAGTATTGCAAGATACTGAGTATAGTTCCCCGTGTTATACAGTAGATCCTTGGTTATTTATTTCATATACATAGAGTGTATATTTTAATCCCAAGATCCTAATTTATCCCTCTCTCCAATCTTTCCCCTTTGATAACCATAAGCTTGTTTTCTATGTCTGTAAGTCTATTTTTGTTTTGTAAATGAGTTCATTTATATCATTCATTTTAGATTCTACATATAAGTGACAACATATGATATTTGTCTTTGTCTGACTTACTTCACTTATTATGATAAACTTTAGGTCCATCCCATATTGCTACAAATGGCATTATTTCATTTTTGTGTGTGTGGATAATACATATGTGTGTGTGTGTGTGTGTGTGTGTGTGTGTGTGCGCGCGCGCGTGTGTGAGCTTCCCAAGTGGCACTAGTGGTAAAGAACCTGCCTGCTAATGCAGGAGATATAAGAGACCTGGATTCAATCCCTGAGTCGGGAAGATCCCCTGGAGGGGGACATGGCAACCCACTCCAGGATTCTTACTTGGAGAATCCCATGGACAGAGGAGCCTGGGCTTGCAAAGAGTCAGACTTGAGTGAGGTAACTTGGCATATATATATATATATACCTATATATCTATATATTAGGCATATGTATATATATTATCTGTTGATGGACATTTAGTTAGCTTCTGTGTCTTGGTTGTTATAAATAGTGCTGCTATGAACATTGAGATAAAACATGCATTTTTTGAGCTGTTTCCTCAGCTTCTTTAATACTTAGTACTTCCAAAGTTTCCACTTTATGAACTGGCCCCTCATTATTTTAATTTTCACTTTTATAATTACACATAAGGTCCAACAACATTTCAATATGTCTATTGCCCATTCGGGATTTTATCTTCTCTGACATCTTCTGTTCCTACTCTGACCATTCTTATAATTAGTCCTTCTTTCTTACTGAATCACAGAATTCTTTATGTATTTTATATCCTAAACTTCTTATCAGTTATATGGGCTCAAATATCTTACAGAAAGACCATTTTCAAAACCCTTTGGGCTCTTACAGGTAGAAATTTCTCTTCCTACCCTATCCAGATAATAATTCGTTGAATGCTCACTCACTAATTCATTTTACAAATGTTTTTGAGTACTATATCTCATGGGCAATCAACTGTGGCAGCTTTGGGGCAAAATAAGGGCAAATAAGATGTTTACTTTCTAGTTGGGGATATGATAACAACACAAATACCTAAAATACATGGTAAAATGTAATTTGGGCCATAAGAGAACCCAGCTGAAAGTGGAAGTACTTCTGGATATTTCACAGTAAAATTGGCAAAAGAGTTTGACTTTGAAAGTTGTACAGAAATTGATCATGCAAGGACAGGGCTGAGGACACGGACCTGGAAGAGATTTCATGAGTGAATATCAGTGCATTCTTTGAACAATTTTTATATCTTAGCTCATTTGAGCTTTAAGGCAATTCTGTAAAGTAGTTATGATTAGTCTTTTCATGTAGGAGGAGCCCGAGTTTCAGAGAGCTTGCAGAGGAAATTTGGCAAAGTCCTCAAAGCCAGACATTTTGGAATTTCATGCAAAACCCAGGTTTCCTTGACTTCACAGCCTTCACTCTTGCTACCCAACTACGCTCAATGGCTCGAGGGGCAGGAAGCCAGCTTGTAGAGTCCAGGGGTCACTTGCCGCCTGGGCACTGGCCAAGGGGAGTAGGTCAGACAGCGAAGGGCTCCCACCACCCCAGACACATGGACTGATGGCCTCCAAGCAGCTGTTCCTCAGCCTCCTGGAGAGCAAAGGCTGGGCAGGGCCGTATCGCCTGAGAGAGTGTCACAGTCAGTCCTTGTGAGACGCCAAGCAGAGAAACCAGAACACTGGCTCTTTGACCTGAGAAAATGAAAACTTAGCAACAGGGAGACACAAAGCCTGGGTCCGTGATTGCACAGATAAGAGGGCCAATAAAATTCTACTTTCTCAATCAATGTTTTTTGAATGAGTGTATAAACAAAGAGTGTACAAACTAAAGGCTTCCCTGGTAGCCCAGCTAGTAAAGAGTCTGCCTGCAATGTGGGAGACCTGGGTTGGGAGGATCCCCTGGAGGAGGACATGGCAACCCACTCCAGGATTCTCGCTGGAGAATCCCATGAACAGAGGAGCCTGGTGGGCTACAGTCCACAGGGATGCAAAGAGTAGGACACAACTGAGCAACTAAGTACACACACAGCACATAAACGAAGGAGGAAAAAAATAAAAATGCACATACAACATGGGGAAGCAGACCGAGGAAGGGTACTTCAGCACAGAGGAGAAACAGATCAGGCCACTGCTGCTTTCTTTCAAAAAGTGCATTTCTGTCTCAGCAATACTTACCTTTTCATATTTGCACCGTGGAAAGGGGTGAAGGGGACGTAACCTTCATTTTCCTTCTATTATGATTACATATGTGAGCCTCTTCCCATGTATCCTCGGAGCACGGAACAACCCTTCAGCTCCTGGCAGGGGGCTTCCCCGCCGACACAGAAGGGACCACATAGACGGCAGAAACAGTGACTCAGTCTATATGGGAGGGTACTAAGGCCCAAAGAGAATTTGTTACAGAGCACATTCTCCTCTCTGGCCATCCTCTACTGCTAATATTGGAGTTTACCTTTAATTTTATAGACTTGAGATATATTGACTGTTCATATGCTGAGAAAAAGAAGCAAATATGTACCAGTGTCTCCCAGATCTTGGGCACTGACTCTTCCTAAAGATCCTCCCCTGGAAGATGAAACTAAGGGATGATGATGGTGTCACGAAGAGCAGAGAATTGGAAGTATTTGAGCAGAGGAAACACAAGATAATCCTTCACATGGGTGGTGACAGAGCCCTTTAGGTCCACTGTCTCCACTGGCCCCCACCCAGAGTCCTGGGTGACAGTCCTCCCCTTTATCTATAAAGCTCAGGAAGCCCACAGATAGTGAATGTCTGCCCTACAGATGATGGACTAGGAACCAAAGTTTTCTCTCGACTCTTGCAAGTCTAGCTAAGATCTTCCCAGTATCACACAGAGGGGAAGACAAAGATATATAGACGGAAGAAAGGAGCTCTGCCACAGTCACATTCTTGGAGTGCATTCATGGGTTCACTCACTCATTCACTGATCCATTTGTTGTTTTATTGAAAGCTTATTGTGTGTCAGACACCGTAGGAAGCATGTAGTTGTCTCCACGCTCATAAAGCTAATTATTTCGATGTGTTCCAGGCAGTCTTTTTATGCAGAAAAAGGATAAAACCTTTGAGCATAAATCTCTCCCTTTCTACCTTCCATGACTAAATTGCCACCCATGAAAACACATGCTCATATTTCCAACACCAAAAGATGCTTCATAAAAATTAGCTGAAGCTGGAATATGTCAGCATCCAGGCCCCTTTCCCAACTTTCCGTGAACAGCGTTCCTTATTGCTCCGTTAGAGCCACCCCACGCTGATCAGACCATCTATACAGTCAGTCCTTCAGCAACTCAGACGCTGCTAGGACAAAACAAAGGTGTACTTGAAGAAGTAAACATATTTTCAACTCTTCTCATTTCAATAAGAAGTCAAGCTGTTTCTCAAACTCACTTGACTGTAAGACTCCCCTAAATAACATGTTAAAGTACAGATTTCTGGACAGTCATGCATCATATCATTTAGATCTGCCAAGGCAGGGAATCTCCACACCTTTCCTTCCACAAGTCCAGAATTTGGAAAAACTCTGCTGTCAACTACCTCTGCCATTTTAGAAAGCAGAAAAAAGAAGTCTGGACAGGGCACTTGGGCTTTGTGGTTTTGAAGAATATTTGGAAGCTAGAACACTCAAAGGCATTCAAAATCCATCAGTCAGGGGACTAGGTGAGTTGTCTACTCCAGGTGAGGCAGGTAAGAGATGGGCATGGAGGATCAGGAGGCAGACGGGGAAAGGGGTGCTCAGACGAGGACCCAGGGTGTAGGAAGGTCAAGAGATCGACAACTCTGCGGATAAGCGGCTCAGCTTGGCCAAGGATATGATTGCACAAAGTAAGCCAGTTAGACCCGAGCCCACCTCACTCTGATCTGCTCATAAACAGAAGGACTTGCTTAATGCCTACTGCCGGCAGCACGGGGAACTAAGTCAGCCCTTGATAATTCCTGGGGTGGGAGAGGCATACAGTGCCTCACAGCAAACCTAAGCGCCTCTGTGGCTCTCACTCAAGCTTATTTCTGTTTTGACAGGGGCGAGGAAATTGGTTGAAAGGTTTGGTCCCTAATCCTGAAGCTCTATTGCTTCCTGCTTTCTTCTTGCAAGAATCCAGTTACCAAAATCCCCCATTGTCTTGGCCCTGAAATGCGCTTTTAGATTAGAGTAACGCTAACTGCTTATCTGAACTGAACCGAACTGCTTATCAACCAAGAGCTGTAACTCACATAAGAATTCCTAAGCTTGGCAACCCTGATAAATTAATAAAAATTGGAGTATGTATCATTTTAGGAACAGAAGTGGGAGATAGTTTCAATTAATCAACATTTTGAAAAAATGAACCCGTTGTCTATAACGGTGCTAAGTAAAATTTTGGAACATGAAAGGCAGAGGGAAAACTGTTTATCAAGCTCAAAAATGCACCCACTTTATTCCCTGTCCTTTACATTCAATCGCCTGCAACTGACTTTCCCATAAAGAATCTCCCTTAATCCTCTGGATGATACAATGAGGTAGGAACGATTATTCCCAATTCACAGAAGAGAAAACTAAGGTTCAGAGTGGTTATGTAACTAGAGTGGGAGATGAAGCTCTGATTTGAACTCAGGTTTGATACTTTGATTCCAAAGAAAGAGCTACATACACCGTGCGATATCATTTGTATTTCCCAGGAAAATTGGGGGAGTGTTCTGACAAGCAGTATCTCCCAACTAGATCATGAATCCAGGCAGTTTCTCTTACTCATCTCTGCCTCCCCAGAGCCCCACACAAAACTCGGAAAATGTTTGATGACTGAATGAATAATTTAGCTTGCGTTTGAACTTTTCATGATTGCAGCCCTTGCAGATTTCTAAAGGAGATTCCTTTTGTTTTAAGCCATCCCCCTGTTTTAAAACTTTATTCTCCTAGAGAACCCATTCTTGGGGTTTGGTTCCCACCTAATCATTTGCCACCAGGCCTGGGATTCAGTGAACCCTTCCTCAAATGCTGCCCACTTCAACACCACCTAATCCCTCAAAACACCTTATACTACATCTCAGAGACGTGTCCCTGATACATGAATAGACAGCTAAGAATGTCCAAAGACTAGGGCATTGACCGGTAGACAATTAGATGAGTCCTGGGCCATAAGGGTGATGTCTGAGCATCTTTGTCTGAGCACCAAATCCTGGGTGAGTGGTGGTTCTGTTTAACTGACAGTCAGCTGTAAGGTTAGGCCTCAGCTTGCCTGCAGGAACTCCATCCTGGGGGATGGATCTATGAGGCTGCTTCTTCACGTGACAACTGGAGAGACAGCCATGACCTTAAAGCCCCCTCACGCAGCTCACAGAGACCATTCCTGGGGCAGGTAACTGCTCCTACGAGGCTCCCTCCTTAGGACGCAGCAGCTGCAGCTCAGCACCTGGGTTTGAGCCTTATTTCTGCCAATGTCCAGCTTTAGCACTTCTGGCTGGTGGTATCACTTTTCTCAGCCTCAGTTTCCATGGATGTGGGAAAATAGATCATAATGCTACTTTTGCCCCTGGGTTGTCATGAAATTTAAAGAAAGGCTCAATATGGAAAATCTTAAAGCCTAGAGTCTGGCACAATATGAACTTTTGACAAATGTCAGTTATTATTAGTCTGATATTTTTTCATTCTTACAACCTTTTTTTTTTTTAAATTCAAGTGGATTGTCTGACAAACATCTGCTACTCATTACCTTGTTGCTGTGGTTTAGTCACTAAGTCATGTCCAACTCTTGGTGACCCCATGGACTGCAGCACACCATGCTTCCCGTCCTTCACTATCTCCCTGAGCTTGCTCAGACTCACGTCCACTGAGTCTGTGATCCAATTGTTTTATCCTCTGTCGCCCCCTTCTCCTCCTGTCCTCAGTCTTTCCCAGAATGAGGGTCTTTTCCAGTGAGTCGGCTCTTTGCATCAGATGGCTGAGGAATTGGAGCTTCAGCTTTAGTATCAGTCCCTCCAGTGAATTTTCAGGGTTGATTTCCTTTAGGTCCTAAATCAAATAGTGTGTGATAGCCATGTTTGTCCTTCATGGGCTCACAGAACCTGGTGACCTCAGAGGACCCCAGATACTATGTCTCACTCTGGACAAGGCAGAGGGTGGAAGAGGTGGACCATCCAGACTCACATCAGAGCTCAGGCTTCTCTTATCTCATCTGTGCTGGCTCTGCTGCGTTCTCTCCTCTCACAGTCACACTGTCTTCAGTGTTCAAATAAATCTCTCTGGAGCCTAAAAATGAGTTTGCTGTCAAAGGAAACTGCCAAAGAACTATTTCTATGGCTCTTCAGTCTTCGCATGTAAAAAATCTCTTACACTTATAACCTAGGACATAAACTCTTCAAATATATAAAAAAAAAAAAAAAGAAAAAAAGTTCAGCTTAAATTTCAAGTAGATGAGTCATGTGTGTGTGTGTGTGTGTGTTAGTTGCTTAGTCATATCCTACTCTTTGCCACCCCATGGACTGTAGCCTGCCAGGCTCCTCTGTCCATGGGATTCCCCAGGAAAGAACCCTGGAGTGGGCAGCCATTCCCTTCCCCAGGGGAGCTTCCAGGGAAGGAACCCGGGTCTCGTGCGTTGCAGGTGGATTCTCTACTATCTGAGCCACCAGGGAAGCCCAGGAAATCATAAAAGAGAGGCAGTTTCAGGAAGGTTTGAAGCTAGAGAATGCTCCCATGTCTTATAAGTCTATTGAGAGATCTTGTTTCTCGATTCTTTCTGAATATTAATTAATCCATTTATTTGGCCCACCAGGTCTCAGCTGCGGCATATGAAATTTTCACTGGCAGGCAGGAACTCTCGACTTGTGGCTCTCAGGAGTTGCAGCACTCTGGCTCAGTTGCTGCACAGCTTGTGAGGTCTTAGTTCCCCCGCTAGGGATCGAACCCACATCTCCTGCATTGCGAGGCAGATTCTTCACCGCTGGACCACCAGGGAGGTTCTGCTTACTGGGATTCTGACCGAATATTTTTAGACCAAAGAGCTTCATGACTTGAAGACATTATGGCAGTGGAGACAGGGGAAGGGTAGATGAGAGGGTGGGGAGTGAAATTCCTCTGTAGAGGTGCTTTACTGAGGTCCATGCGAGCACTAGAACTTTCAGCGCGTAGGCTGTCTTTTCTCATGTTGCAGTGTAATCAGAAGCACCACTGTCCTGTTTACAGACCTCAGGATTGGAGGTCCTCTGTCCTCGTATGGAGGTGGTGTCTCCACGAAGACAGAATGAGGTCTGGCTCCCACTGCTGCACTTCCACAGCCTAGAGCAGTGTCTATCTGATGGTGGCTGGTCAAAAATACTTGGGGTTGTTGCTATTGCTTACAGGCAAGTTTTAGAATAGAAGATATTAATTTTGATCTCTCCATAGAGTTGACCCCATAGAGTTAACAGGAACAAGAGTAACAACAGAACAAACAGAAAAAACTTAGTCTGCCAAGACTCCACTCCGTCTGCTCGCCAAGCCGCAGAGTTTGTTTCCCTGTAGTCTCTGCAGATCTCTGGACAGTGATCATTTAGGCGTGCTACTCTTGCCCGGTTCGGGGATCCACACTGTCTTCCAGGAATTCACACAATAAGCAGGTTTTGGAGAAACGCCAGCGTGTTACTCAGACTTCCTTTTCGTAAGTCAGGTCAATTTCTATCCCCAGATCTTTCTGTCACCAGTTACTGAATTTCAGTTTTGGTTTTCTCCATGGGACACAGAACAAACAATTGGGTAATTGGGTCACCTTCTGACTTAAATCACTTCTTGTCTCATTATCTGAGGTGATCAGCTTGACTTTCACAGTCAATTGGTGCCCTCAGGAAACCTGAGAAAACTTCCCAAAGATCTGATCCCTGGGAACAGGTTAATTCTGTAATGAGGAAAACAAAGAAATAGCATTCAATGGCAAGCAGTAGAACAATTTTTACATGAGAAATGAATTCCAATATAAAAAAATCTATTGATGCCACTGTGTTCAGAGGGGGCAAAAAAATAATCCTCTGGTCAAGGTGGCTGAGAGAAGCCTCTCATAATCAGATCTCAGGTGGGAAGGAAGAACAGATGTGGAAGGAATGAACGGGAATATCTAGATATTTAAAAGATGACCTAGTTTCCCAACTTTTTTTTTTTTTTTTTTCAGATTTATTTATTTATTTGTGGCTGCTTCGTTTCGGGCCTTCGTTGCTGCCCGCAGACTTTCTCCAGTTGCCGTAAGCAGGAGTCACTCTTCACTGAGGCGCAGGGCCTTCATCGCGGTGGCTTCTCTTGCTGCGGAGCACGGGGTCTAGGCACGTGGCCTGAGTGTTTGCTGCAGGTGGGCTCAGTATCGTGGCGCAGCTTTTTGATGTGTTTTCTGGCTTCCTTATCTCTCACGCTGCTGCTCTCTCCCGACTTTCTCTCCCTGGAGGCGGTGTGTCCTGGCACAGAGTCGTTCCGTCAGTCTCCAGAGGCCAGTTTGGAAGCCTTCCCGCGGGCTTCCAGAGGGAAGGCCTCTGGGAAAGAATAGCGTGAGAGCAACATGGGGGTGATGATGAGAAGTCAGCCCTGGGGGCCAGCCGGAAGACTGCTCCTGACCTGAAGAGCAGGTGCAAAGTTTGGAGCGGTGGAAGCACTTGGTGAGTCCCAGAGGGTGAAAGAAATCAAGGAGAGGAGCCTGGAGAGAAGCAGGAAGACCGCCGATGAGCTGATTGTGCCTCTGGACACAAGCAGGACCCCGTGTCCCTGTCACTCAGATCAGCTTACGGAATTTCTGAGGGAAAATAATCTCCAGCATTTTATGGAATGTGACTGGCTGGTGAGGTCTAATGAAAGAGGAAATTTAAAAAATAAAGTATAGGAATTTCTTAGTTCTGTTTTGTTGTCTATGGGAATTAAAAACTTGTTTGAATCAAGAATGGCAACAATCCTCTTTAAATCTGATGACTCAGAATTCTGGAGAGTTCCTTTGTCTGGATGTCTTACTAAAGCTAATGGAATACAAACCTGGGTCTGGAACTGGAATTGTTTTACACAGCTCCAAAGTGTCAGGATAATGCCTTAAGAAAAGCAAGAATGTGGCCATGCTGGTCTCCCCAATTGCTGTGTGACTTTTACAAATTGCTTAGCCTCTCTGAGCTTGTTTCCCCTTGTATAAAATCCTCACATAGTTATTGAGAGGACTAAGTGAGATAATAGTGGAGGCTCAGCTGGTTTTAGTTTTATCTCCTCCCCCCTCCCTCCCCAACCATCTAGACTACGGGAAACCGAACCTCAAGAAGAGATAGATGCTATTTGGTAGAGGGAGAAAAAGGTGAAAATTAGGACAAGTATACTGTCCGTGCTCAGAGCTGTGTCTGGAATATAGCACTTGCTCAACAAATATTTGTGGGATGAGCATTCTTAAAGGGCCCGGGTCCTCTGTGAAGGAGCTGGGAAGAGACACCTGAAGGACAGCAGATGGTTGATGTGGGTTCATTTCCAGTTGGTTTGGTTTGTGGCTTGTGGATCTTTTTCTGATTCATGATCTAGCCAGGAAGTGATGAGAACGTAGTGGGGGGAAGGAGGGAAGACACAAATTTTTGGGAAATCTAATCTCCAGAGGTCATCTGCAAGATTAGAGCATTCTTTGGTACTTGGTTTGGAGGATTTGTTAATCTTCAAAAAATTGAATAACTTCTATTGTCTGTATCAACTCATATGGTACAGAGAAAGTAAAACAAAATCAACAATCTCACATTCAGATAAATGAATACCTTTGTATTTGGTTCATTTAAATTATGAGTTTAGATATAATTGAGATCCCATTGGGAACTCGATTGTAAAACCTGCCTTTTCAGTCACTATGCTGAAATAATAGTCCAGGCTTAGAGTTTGCAGTAATTAACTTAACCAGTATGCTACTGTTGGACATTCAAACTGTTTCCAATTTTCCTACCTTACACTCTTAGCTTCTTTCACTTCACCTTATGACCATGGGGGAAAGGTATGGAAGAGAGCAGATACAAGTGTTATCTAAGCCTCACCGAGCCCCAGGCCCCTCTTGGCCCTGATTCCTCCCCCTGAGAGCTGCCTTCACTGGGCACTAGGCTGTTTGCCTTTGCTTCTCTGAGGCAGAGCTCAGGACCGTGTCCTGACTGGCCCTGGGATTCTCAGACTCCTAGCAGGACAAAGGGCCAGAAGGTGGATAAAGGGGTCAACCCTTTAAGAGGTGGACTTTGGAGTAAGACTGGCTAGTTTAGAGTCTGCACAGGTGAAGTTGGGTGCTGAGACTGAGGTCTCCTTCCTCCAAGACTGGAAGCTGCAACTGACCCATCTCTTTTCAGGCTGGACAATCCGGACACTTAGCTCTCACCTGAATGCACTCAACCTTTGTTCTAAAGACATGGAATCTCACAAGAGCTAAAAAATAAAATATATATAGAAGGGCTACTATCATTATCGAGCCAATAGTTGGGCTGGTAGAGGGTGTGTGTGCATTAGTTGCTTAGTTGTGTCTGACTCTTTGCAACTCCATAGACTGTAGCCCACCAGGCCCCTCCATCCATAGGATCCTCCAAGCAAGAACACTGGAGTGGGTTGCCATTTCCTTCTCCAAAAGGAACTGTCAGTTCAGTTCAGTTCAGTTGTCGTTCAGTCGTGTTTGACTCTTTGTGACCCCATGAACCTCAGCACGCCAAGCCTCCCAGTCCATCACCAACTCCCGGAGTCCACCCAAGCCCATGTCCAAAGGAACTATAGAAAGAAGAAAGTGAAGCTGTGTCCGACTCTTTGCAACCCCATGGACTGTAGCCTACCAGGCTCTTCCATCCATGGAATTTTCCAGGCAAGAGTACTGGAGTGGGCTGCCATTTCCTTCTTCGGGCTGGTGGAGTAGTGATCTTTATTCCCATCCACTTCTGCCCTGCTCTCCTCTCTAGAGGAAGAAGCCAAACTATAACTCCCTTGCCCCCTCCCCCATCCCCAAAGAGGACACTCCTTGGGTATAGTGTTGACCGCACTGTGTACACACGAGTGCATTCTTGTGTCTGCTGCTTGAGAAAATGACTGCTGAATTCTTCTTTACTTTTCCAGTGCTTACCCCATTTCTAGGCTCAGAGCAGGTACTCAAAAAAGGTCTGTTCTTATGACCAAAAAGCACATGAAAATATGCTCATCATCACTAATTATTAGAGAAATGTAAATTGAAATTACAATGAGGTATCACCTCACAAAGGTCAGAATGGTCATCATGAAAAAGCCTAGAAATAATAAATGCTGGAGAGAGACTGGAGAAAAGGGAACCCTCCTATACTTGGTGGGAATGTAAATTGATGCAGCCATTATGTAGAACAGTATGGTTGTTCTTCAGAAAACTAAAAATAGAGTTACCACATGATCCAGCAATCCCACTCCTGGGCATATACCCAGACAAAACTATAACCTGAAAAGATGCATGCACATGAATGTTAATAAGAGCACTATTTGCAACAGCCAGGACATGGAAAAAACCATTCATTGACAGATGAATGGATAAAGAAGATATGGTATATATAGACAATGGAATATTACTCAGGCATAAAAAAAAAAATAAAATACTGCCATTTGCAGCAACATGAATGGACCTAGAGATGATCACACTAGGCTAAGTAAGTCAGAAATACAAAGACAAATACCACATAATATCACCTATATGTAGAATCTAAAATATGACACAGATGAACCTGTCTATGAAACAGAACAAGACTCACAAACATAGAGAGCAGCCTTGTGGTTGCCAAGGGAGAGGGGGATGGGGGGGAGAGACTGGGAGTTCAGGACTGGTAGATGCAAACTCTTGTGTATAAGATGGATAAACAACAAGGTCCTACTTGAACCTGCATCTCCTGCCACTCCTGTATTGCAGTGGATTCTTTACTGCTGAGCCACCAGAGAAGCCCAAAAATCAACCACACTTCAGTAAAAATGTAATAAGTTTTGTTGCTCTTTATTGATTAAAAGTAAAAAGAATTAAAGCTGATTTTTTTTTTTTTAAATGAACACTGCATAAATACAGCGAAGGCTGTGACCTTCAGAGTTGCTGCAGGCCCACTCACATTGCTCACACATGGTTTTGCAACCTCTCTTTCCGAATTGTCTTCAGAGCCAGATCATCAGATCTGTGCTGACTCTCTCAGCAGCACGTCTTTTCCAGCCACTCCAGCATGCTGGAGTGAACGTGGGGCCCCTCACTCCACCAGTTTGGCTCTGCACACGGGCTGGAGTTTCTCAGAACTAAAGCTGAAGACTCTGCAGTCACACAAGTCATTCTGCTTCAAAACTTTCTGGGAATTCCCCAGATGCTCGGCGCAGGGACCGAGGCTGGATGAATGGGAACTTTCCCAGCAATGTGCTGGGAAGGAGGCCAGGTCCATGGGTCTGGAACAGGTTGGAAGGATTGTTGATCGCCTTGGTCCCGCAACAGGTACAATTTCCCTGTAACTTAAAATCAATTCGACCACCCCACCCCCAACAATTCCTACTGATTTCCATGGAGCCTGTTCTCTCTCTGAAGGACAACAGAGTTAAAAGGGCAATTGCTCTGTGTTGGGCTAAATCAGACAGCACCATTATACTTTGCCCAGGGCTGCACTGGGAAAAGGTAGACACACAGACTTCTGGCTCTTAATAAAAACCCAAGGGAGGGGTCCGGGAAATTCCCTAGGAAAGAGTGACTGTAACAGGAAGTGGCTTCTTAGTATTTTGTTATGACAGAGGACCCTCCCTGATTTAAATCTCCTTTGTGATGAAAACAAAGTCTTTAGCAAAATCACAGGAAAGGAAAAAAATTCAGCATTGGCTACTCTAAATGGTATGTTTGGGTGATAAGAATCAAGAATTCCTCTCTTCCACAAAGGAGGCTCCAGTAAATGAAAACCACCAATAGCCTGTGCCGGATGGAGCCCAATTCGCCTCATTTTCAAGAGAACGTCATGGTGTACAGACAAACCGTGAACAGAGATAAACCGAGCAAGGCCCCGTGGAGGGGAGTGCATTGGCACTGCTGGGCCCCGTTCCAGAGTCTTTCATGCCAGGGGTTGTGGATTTTAAAATCCACACAGGGCCCAGTCCTCCACCAGGATGGAAGAGAAGCAAAGCAGTGCTTTAACTTTCCCCAGCATGAAGAACTGCTGAGAACAAATGGTCCAAACAAATAATATAGCTGTTTATTCTAACCAACTCCCCTATTATCCAGCATAAGAAAATTAGCTGGACTCTTTCTGGAACGTCACAAAATGCTAAAATCACTAAGAGGCTTCACTTTCACTGACAATGTTCATCATGCCCTCCGGTCACCTGCCCCTCCTCTCCAAGATCACCATCTTTTATTCAAAGAGAAAAGAAACTTCAAGATGTGTCAGGGCCGCATGAATCTCCTGGCCTAAGAGCCACTTTGGAAATCAATTCTGCGCCCAGTTCTACCTGATTCAGAACAGTTTTCACCCCATTCTTACAGCACTGGAACCGACAAAGATGAAAATAATTCTCGTATTTGTCTAAGGGGTTATCCCATTCATTTGTCTCCAAGGACAGACTTTGCTTAGGAGTGAAGGTACCAAAGAATTAAAAATGTGGGTGTATGTGTGTGTGCACATGTGTGCGTGTGCATTTCTGCATGAGTCTTGAGACCACAGGTGTGCTTTCCTTGTTCCTTTCCAGGGCATCCTTTGGGGGTGCTCAACAGGGGGCTGCTACTCACACCCGCAAACTATCCATGTCCCCTTCCTAAGGAGCTGCTCTGGGCAGCTCCCTCACTTGCCATCTGCCAGGAGGCATAAGAAGAAAGGGGAAAGTGGTAACAATCAGAGACCAAGGATGTCTATTTCCACTTCCCTCACTCAGGCACAGTCCCTGAAAGACTCCTGCCGCTGTCCTTGGAGCCTCCAAAAGGCTCTGGGTGGTGCATGCTGGATGTGTGCAATTTGTGCCCCACGTGACCAGGAGGCACAGCAGACCACAGAGCACATGCATCGAGGAACAGAAAGCCACCCATCAAGGGCCAGACAGCTAGAGGAAACGCAGTTCAAATGTTTTGCTCATGCTCTCAAAAGACCCAAAGGTTGGTCTCCCTCTGTTGTGCTCGAGACAGGCGCTGTGTTCCAGAAAGAAGTTATTTATCATCTTCAACTTAGACTCCAGGCCCTGTTCCACTTGACCTCGTTGTAAGATCAAGGGCTGTGTAAGCTGAATATGAAGAGAACAAGTTAAAATTTTACATAACCTCTTTCTCCTTCTGCCTCTGTGATTCAACTTGCCCCTTGCAAAGTCTAGCTCATGTAGGTCACGTGGTCTTAGAAAGTGGGGACTTGCAATACTAGGAACTGGAGTTTATCTCACTCACCCTTGCCCTGCTCTTTGCAATGGCCCAGCCCCTGCAAACCTGCTTAATCATGCCTGTCCAGGCCAGGCATCCCCCTCCCCATCTTGACTGCTATCTCCACATGTGTGAAACCCCTTAGTTTAAACCAGCTAGTGCTGGCCACTACAGTCTGTCCATAAAAACTGTAAGTCCTGTTCGGGGCTCAGAGCTTAGACTGTTAACTCCTCTCGGCCCACCGGCATAATAAACCTGAGGTCTCCAACTCTCCGAGTGTGGTGCTTCGTTTCTCGAGTACTGGTTTCAGCAACAAAGAGAGAGACATATTGATGAGAATCTGATCCGAACATCTGAGCAGAGCCATGGGAGTTGGGAACCAGGTCAGTTCGACCAACATTAGCTGAATGTCTATGAACGCATCTTGTGTCAGGTGCTAGATCTTCAGAGTCAGATAAGACCAGGGCCCTGCCCGAAGGGATTTCACTGCGTCATCCGGGAGATGGGCACATAATCTTGAGATCAGTGCAGACATAGAGCCATGCCTATGTGTCAGGGGAGGAATCCGGGTGTTTAAGGAAGGCTTCCTGGAGAGTGTCATGCCTGAGTACATACCTGAATGATGAGTAGAGCTGGCCTGATGGTGACGCTGAGGGAAGCATTCCAGGAAGAGGCAGGATTGTCAACAAAGCAATGAAAACAAACGGTGGAGAGCTGCAGGCAGTCTGCCTGAGGTGGAGAAATACTGGCCTGGGAAGGTGACAGACAGTTCAGAGCAGAAGGAGGCAAGGCCACATTTGAATTTAGAGTGTGTGGGGATTGCACTGAAGCAGGTATTAATAGTTTCAGCAGAGGCAAAAGGGAAAGAAACCTAGACAGGATGCTAAGGGGACATTCTAGGTGACGAAGGTGGCCAGTTTCCTCAAGTTTACCTGGATACCAATTATCGTCCATGGGGCTCTAGGCTGCAGGAACTGATTCATACATTTGGATGTTTCCAGAGCAAAGGATCAAGTGAGTGGGTGTGCCTACTGTCATAGGAAAGAAACTACCTGAGTGGCATAACGCTCTGCACTCAGTAACCTATAATTGTGCAGAATCCAGCCACCGCCATTACTCAACCAAAAAGGCTGGTTCAGCTAGTGTGTAGGCAAGGATGACCGGCTCATAATGCCTGTTGCTAAATAGGCATCCTCCACCTTCAGGATAAACTGGGAGAAGAGTCCAGTTTAGATTCAGAGGAAAGGCTGACACAGGCAGAGAATTAATTGTGTTTCATAAATATAACAGTATTTCCATAAAGTGAGGACTTAAAAAAAAACTCTTTGATTTGGTGATTTTCCATTACTTGAGCCATTCTTCTGGAAAAATTAAACTATGAAGTTTCCTCCTTTCTTTCTCCATCTGCTCACCTTCCTCTCTATTTTAGATGCTTGAGTATTGGCCCTGATGCTCAGAGTGATAGTGATGAGGCTTGTCATTGATCCAATGGGATGCTATTACTCTGAACCCTTCTTTACCATTGGTTTTCTCTATTTTACACTCCTGAAACTACTCTGAAACCCTGTATTGGAAAACTTCCCTGTGTGTTTCTCCTTTATTCTCATGCTGCTATCATGTTTAAAACATGTCATCAAGTGCACATTGGTTTTTTCACACGTTAAGCAACACCAGCTGGGTGTCTTACAATTCAATTCAGTGTTGCTACCTATAAATGCTGGAGAAGACTCTTGAGAGTCCCTTGGACTGCAAGGAGATCAAACCAGTCAATCCTAAAGGAAATCAACCCTGAATATTCACTGGAAGGACTGATGCTGAAGCTCTAATACTTTGGCCACCTGATGCGAAGAGCTGATTCATTGGTAAAGACCCTGATGCTGGGAAAGATTGAAGGAAGGAGGAGAAGTGGGGGACAGAAGATGAGATGGTTGGATGGTCTTACTGACTCAATGGATATGAGTTTGAGCAAACCCCAGGAGACAGTGGAGGACGGGAAAGCCTGGCGTACTCCGGTTCATAGGATCCCAAAGAGTCAGACACAACTTAGTGACTGAACAACAACCTATAAATAGTATCAGATCCCCCAGGTTGAGGACCCAGTCCCAAATACTGCCTCCACTTCAAATGCCAATTGCCAATCCCAAGCTGTCACCTGTACTCAAGACCAACTGGCTACAGATTAGAGTTCCCAAGACCCTCTGCTTGAGTTCAAGAAATTGCTAGAATCGCTCACAGAACTCAGAGAAACACATTTACTGGTTTATTGAAAAGGATGTAATAAAAGAAACAAACGAACTTCCAGGTTGAAACTGAGCAGAACCCTCCTGGGAGGCCTTCCCAGGGATAGCCTGATTCCCACCCCATGTCCCTCACCTGCCTCTTGTTCATAGGAAATCTTTAGCTTCTGAGGTCTTCCTCAAGTTCCAAAGAACACATTCCATTGGAAAAGTGATAGAAAGCAGAAACAATGAAAATGGGTCAAACACGACAAAATAATAATAGTTAAGCTTTAAAACAAAGTGAAGGACTTCTAGTTCCTCCTCAAAGGCTATAGATAATGTCTTGAACCATACCCTTGAGTTTTTTGGCAGATACTAAACTCCCACCAAACAGAAAGTTGACAGCATGCTGACCACAGGCACACAGACCCCAGACTGATTTGAGCCAGAAAATTGATAACTGAGATTCCCAAAACACCATCCTATTATATCAGCACCAGTCAATCAGAAAACATCACTATGCTGATCACATACCACATTACCCTCTCCTTCACCTTGGCTTTAAAAACCCTACCCTGAAACCCTTGGGGAATTTGGGACTTTAGAGCATTAGTTACCCATACTCTTTGCTTGGTGCCTTGCAACAAATGCTGTAATCTTTCCTTTACCACAACCTGGTGGTAGATGGTACCAGCAGTAGATGGGCTTTGCTGCTTGGTTTAGTACCAAGATGAAGGGATACATAGGGCAAGATCTGGAAGGGCCCCAAGCACAGAAGCTCTATCCCAGGAAGTTGGAATCCACCCCTCTCCTGGCATGTCCATCAACCTTGAAATTTTCCAAAGTCCGTACTTTGGTATCTTTACAGAGGCTTCAACAAGTAGGAAGGATAGATCATTAACTCAATTTCCAGCCCTTTCCCCTTCCCAGAAGAGAGCAGGGAGGGCTGAAAGTTCCAGTCTTTTAATCATGGCTCAGTCTTTATCATGATCATCCTATGGCCATCCAGGAGTCCACCAAGGGTCAGTTCAGTTCAGTTCAGTCACATAGTCATGTCCGACTCTTTGCGACCCCATGAATCGCAACATGCCAGGCCTACCTGTCCATCACACACTCCCGGAGTTTACTCAAACTCATGCCCATCGAGTTGGTGATGCCATCCAGCCATCTCATCCTCTGTCGTCCCCTTCTCCTCCTGCCCCCAATCCCTCCCAGCATCAGGGTCTTTTCCAATGAGTCAACTCTTCGCATGAGATGGTCAAAGTACTGGAGTTTCAGCTTCAGCATCAGTCCTTCCAATGAACACCCAGGACTGATCTCCTTTAGGATGGACTGGTTGGATCTCCTTGCAGTCCAAGGGACTCTCAAGAGTCTTCTCCAACACCACAGTTCAAAAGCATCAATTTTTTGGCGCTCAGCTTTCTTCACAGTCCAACTCTCACATCCATACATGACCATTGGAAAAACCATAGCCTTGACC
This sequence comes from Cervus canadensis, assembly GCF_019320065.1. Lineage (NCBI taxonomy): Eukaryota > Metazoa > Chordata > Mammalia > Artiodactyla > Cervidae > Cervus > Cervus canadensis. Next base: position 65,030,223 of record NC_057402.1, on the reverse strand, counting down.
AGACAGACCTTTGTTCGCAAAGTAATGTCTCTGCTTTTTAATATGCTATCTAGGTTGGTCATAACTTTCCTTCCAAGGAGTAAGCGTCTTTTAATTTCATGGCTGCAGTCACCATCTGCAGTGATTTTAGAGCCCCCAAAAATAAAGTCTGACACTGTTTCCACTGTCTCCCTCCCTATCTATTTCCCATGAGGTGATGGGACCAGAAGCCATGATCTTAGTTTTCTGAATGTTGAGCTTTAAGCCAACTTTTTCACTCTCCTCTTTCACTTTCATCAAGAGGCATTTTAGTTCCCCTTCACTTTCTGCCATAAGGATGGTGTCATCTGCATATCTGAGGTTATTGATATTTCTCCCTGCAATCTTAATTCGAGCTTGTGCTTCTTCCAGCCCAGCGTTTCTGGGTCACCTCCTTAGAAAAAATGACACTCCTATCACCCAAGGGATTTAGGCACTCTATGTCAGGAACTGAGGGGCAGAGGCCAGTATAGATATTTTCTATTATTTCACAAACTACTTATAATTTTTCACTTTGGAATATTGACCTCATTGTTCAGCTTTCATTCTTACCGCTTAGTCAAAAGGAGATCAGTTTTCTTCCCCAAAGTTGATTTCTGTAGAAAATGAACATGTAACAACAGATTAGTATTTATGGTTATATCAACCAGGTTAGTGAGACACAGGAAAACTTCCAGCATTTGGTCAGTTTGGTAAAGAAGTCGGGACATCAACACAAGGAGGAGGGTAAGGCACTTTATCTGAAACACTCCTTTTTTATTCACGAAAACAACAACAAAAACAACCATCAGAGAAGTTGTCTGCCTGAGCCAAAACATTGCCTGAGTCATCAGTTTAGCTCAATCAAGAGGTGTCATATGCACAGGGCCTGCACCTCCCTGCTTAGTGAGAATGTTCCTGTTTGTCATAATTCCTTAGCGACCTTCAACAGAAGACAACTAGCACAGCAGAGGAGTGGGGAGGGACCAACTTAGTCACCAAGCAGGCTGCCATTAGAAATCCTCCAGGAGTCTCCTTTCATTGCAGACAAGTTGCCATTTCCGGCTTGCAAGCCACACCCTTACTCTGAGCTTTGCCATTCATCATTTGGATCTTGGAATCAGAGACTCCTAAGGAAGTTTTTCTGGTAATGGAATCTCGAAGTAAGGGCCTTGTGTAATTTTCAAAACCACTATTTAATTTGAAAACTCAACCAAATTTTCTATTTTTTTGATCATCCACTGTCTTCTAGCTGCTCTGTCGGGTATAAAAGAAGAGCAGCATAACACCATTATAATCACAATAACTATAGCTGACATTTGGGGGGCTTGTGCAGTGCATCATCTAGGGGTTTATAGTTATTAACTCATTTAACATTTATTCAGCTTCCCAGATGCTCAGTGGTAAAAAATCCACCTGCCAATGCAGAAGACATGGGTTCAATCCCTCAGTTGGGAAGATTCCCTGGATGAGGAAAAGGCAACCCACTCCAGTATTCTTGCCTGGAAAACCTCATGGACACAGGAGCCCAGCAAGCTATATAGTCCATGGGGTTTCAAAGAGTTGGACGTGACTGAGCATGCCTGGGAGTTGGTGATGGACAGGGAGGCCTGGCGTGCTGCGGTTCATGGGTTCACAAAGAGTCGGACACGACTGAGCAACTGAACTGAACTGAACTGAGCATGCATGCACACACGCCTTCATACTTATTACAGCCCTGCCATGATGATACTATTATGTTGCCCATTTTAGGAACAAGGAAACTGATTGACAGAAAAGTTAAGGCCATTGCTAATATTGCACATTTAGACACTGGTGGAGCAGGGATTTAAAATTTTATGGCTAAGAGCACAGAGGATATCTTCGAGCAGATTTTGATCTGTCTGCTGCTTCTTCTCTTACAGATGTCACCTTGGGAAAGTGACATTGCTTACAGCCTCTATTTTCTCACTAAATAATTATATTTACTTCATTGGCCAGTCGTCGGGATAGAAGGGGTCTATGCACGTACAGGGTATGGAATTGGGAGAGGAACCCCAAGGTTGACCCCTCAGTGTACAAGCTGTTACTATTATTGTTTCCAGCCCGCCTCCCCAGGGTGCCCAGTTCCATCATTAAGCAGGTAAATCCCTGCCGGGCCACCACCAGCGCCTGCTCTCTGTGGGGTCTGCCCTTGTGACTTCCCATCTGGGCTTGTATGTGAAACCACCACTTGCTTCCTCTGTGCAAGGACAAGGTGGGCCAGTCCGCAGTCACAGCAGCCCTCTTACCATCCCTTGGTTAGGTTCAGTTCAGTCGCTCAGTCGTGCCTGACTCTTTGTGACCCCATGGACTGCAGCACGCCAGGCCTCCCTGTCCATCATCAACTCCTGGAGCTTACTCAAACTCATGTCCATCGAGTCAGTGATGCCATCCAACCATCTCATTCTCTGTCATCCCCTTCTTCTCCCACGTTCAATCTTACTATCCCTTGGACTGTAGCCCGCCAGGCTCCTCTGTCCATGGGATTCTCCAGGCAAGAATCCTGGAGTGGGTTGCCGTTTCCTTCTCCATGGGATCTTCCCAACCCAAGAATCAAACCCAGGTCTCCTGCACTGCAGACAGATTCTTTACTGACTGAGCTACCAGGGAAGCCCTAGTGTCAGCCTACCTAGAGGACAAACCCGTCCTTGGGAGGAGTTCCTTAAAAAAAAACAACTGAAAAATTTTTTCTATTCCAGAGGCTATATTTTAAGTTGTCTCAAAACACAAACTACAAATCTGATAAACTTTCTTCTGTCTCAGCTGCTCTGAAATGAGTTCCACCGCCCCCCCCCCATAAACATCACTTCCTGCTCACTAGATAGCCTGTATTTTGAGTAAATGTATACTCCCAAATTTCTTGATAATCCATCTAGCCACTTTCATATGATGAAAGTATTTCATTGATATGTTTGTTGTTTGTATAAATGTGTATAAGGCTGGTAAACACATATACAGATCTTTCTAATGAAAGTCACGATGTTTTAAAATCAAGAGGCATATACAGGGCATATTAAGTTATAGTTTTCAACCAGGTCATCCTGCTGAGACCCCAAGACTTGGCCTAAGGCCTGACCCTTGGCCACCCTGATCCCCAGATCCCTTCCTCATCTGTCAAGTGGAAGAGACGGCAATAGTGCAGATTTACTGAAGGGATACTGTGTGACACATTCTACTGTTCTATGTGTTGTGCACATACTAAATTGCTTAATCCTTTCAACACCTCTTTGGTATAGCCACAGCATACCACTCTACAGTGTTCCCCACTCTACAGACAGGGATACTAAAAGCTAGATGATAAAGCTTTATTAGTGGGGAGGCTGAACCTTGCACCCACACGGCCTGGCTCCAGGGCCTAAGTTCTTGGTCACCGAATACTTCTGCCTCCCATTTCATACTGAGCTAATTAAAGAGCTCAGATGCTACTTTGTGAAGAGTCAGCCCTCCTTAACCAAGGACCCCACTCTGAGGATTCAACCAATCACGGATGGAAAATATTCAAGAAAAACAAGTCCAGAAAGTTCCACAAAGCACAACTTAAAATTTGCCACACCCAGAAACTATTTACATTGCATTTATTAAGTTGTAATAAGCAGTAATAGTAATCTAGAAATGATTCTAAGTATATGGAAGGGTGTGTATAGGTTATGTGCAAATACTGTGCCATTTACATAAGTGATGTCACGGGCTTCCCTAGTAGCTCAGCTGGTAAAGAATCCGCCTGCAGTGTAGGAAACCCCAGTTTGATCCCTGGGTTGGGAAGATCCCCTGGAGAAGGGAATGACTACCCACTCTTCTTGCCTGGAGAATTCCATGGACAGAAGAGCCTGGCAGGCTACAATCCATGGGGTCGCAAAGAGTTGGACACGGCTGAGTGACTTTCACTTTAACATAAGGGACTTGAGAACCTCAAAGTTTGGTATCTGTGCAGTCTTGGAGCTAGTACCCTGTGGGATATCAAGGGACCCTGTAAACTCAAAATATAACAGATTTGAAAGTAATATGTTGCATTCACAGTCTGAGACATGAAATCATGCTAACTAAGGGCCTCCAAACCTAAAAAATCATAGAGTAGTACTTTAAATAATCAAAGAATTTGTGTTTGGGGCCATTATTTCTAGTCTGAGTATCTTGTAAATTTTCTTGGTAGTTGAGAGGAACAGAGAGCTGGTGGCAAGCATTGTATAAAAATCCCACAATGAAGTTTATAAAGACCCTACATTAGTTCTTACGAATACAGTCATTTAAAGATAGTATCTTTTCCTCCACAGGTACATTTTCCTTCCAATTTTTTTTCACTGTAATGATTTGTATTCATTCTTTAAATGTAGCACTCCCTTTGTTGCTCAATCCCAAAGCACTTTAAGAAAAACCAGAAATGAGTATATTGCTAAGCAATGACTTCGGGAGAAATTAATAGGCAAGAGATCAAGTGCCATAAATATAAAAATTAAAAGATAAGTTGAACTCATAGAAAAATAGATGTTTGCCTTGTCTGCCTAAAAGAGAGTCAATCTATCTTTGATTCAAACACTGAATTTTCTTCAATATTAAAAATAAAATAAAAAGTTAAAATACAGATAATTCAAAGAAGCAAAACATTTCTACCTCCTAGTTTACCTCTTTTCCTTTATGAAACTCTTTACGAAAGTTTTAAAGAAAAGTTATTTGTTTTGTTTAAACTAATACACTGCATTGAAAGAATTCAACTAATATTTGAAAACGTATGCGTAAAGATATAAGTAGGAAAAAAATCCTTCTAGGACTGGCCACCACTAATCACAGGGAGGCCGCTCAGTGTGGGGCTTTCGGATGCTTCCTGGTCCATTCATGTTTGTCCATGGACACAGCTGCGTCTCGGTCTCCTCATTCGTAAGTTGCGATGATAACAACGATAGTAACTTCACTACAGGATGGATATACATGAGCTAAGCCACGTAAAACACCTGGAATTTTGCTTGACATACACTAAATAATAAGTATTATTGCTCTTAGTATTATGTTATTGGGCTTCCCAGGTGGTGCTAGTGGTAAAGAGACAAGGGTTCAATCCCTGGGTTAGGAAGATTCCCTGGAGGCGGTCATGGCAACCCACTCCAGGATACTTGCCTGGAGAATCCCATGGACAGAGGAGGGTGGTGGGCTGTAGTCCTTAGGGTCGCACAGAGTTGGACATGACTGAAGTGGCTTAGCACACCCTGTTGCTATTATTACTTCAGGCACTTTTTTTTTTTTTTTTTGCCACACTGCAAGGCTTATGAGATCTTAGTTCCCCAATCAGGGATTACACTTATATCCCCGACACTGGAAGTGTGAAGTGCTAACCACTGGGGAACCAGCGAAGGTCCCAACAGGCATCTTTTTGTGCATATGCAGAGCTGGAAAGTAGCAAGCTGATTGGAAACATTGAATCATTTTATAGGCTCTATATTTATTAAAATTATTGTATTTTATTATGTGTGTGTTTAGTCTCTAAGTTGTGTGCAACTCTTTTGTGATGCCATCAACTCTAGGCCACCAAGTTCCTCCATCCATGGGGACTTCCCAGGCAAGAATACTGGAGTGGGTTGCCATTTCCTTCTCCAGAGGATCTTCCTGACCCAGGGATCAAACCCACGTATCCTGTGTCTCCTGCAGGCGGATTCTCTACCACTGAGCCACCTGGAAATTTCCCTTTTGAAAATGAAAGGATTAACTGAAGGGAACTTCACTTTGAATTAAATTCTTCTTTATCACAAGTAGTGTAATTTTTAAAAAGATCTCTCTAAAGCCAAAAGTGGAGATTAAGGGGAAAAGAAATAGAGGTAAAAGTCATTTTTTAAAAGTTTTATGCTTCAGTTTTAGACTGGGCCTATTGAACACTATTGCCAAGATGTTTGTTGGTAGTGTCCCTACTGCCACAGGGTTTTGTTATTTTAGAATTTTCAAATGATTTTCAAGTTGATAATGTTGGCAATATCATCTGTATCTGTGATTCTTATGACTATTAATAATAATCTTTATATTTAAATGGATTCAGTGCTCAGTACAAGTCATCTTATTTTATCCATTCTGATTTCTTTCCTTTTTTTTTAAACCTCTCAGTTGGATATTACTTATACAGAGATTTTGTTGTCTTTGTTTCGTTTTTACTTTTCTGAAATGGTTCATAAGATATTCTCTGCCTTCTTTAATGGTTGACAGTGTCTGTTTATTACCTTTAGATTTTAATGGCAACTTGACTATGTATAACATTTTGGAATGATCCTTTTGCCTAACTCCACATTTATCTGGTATGTAGAAAACCCTGAGGATAGTTGACTTTTTCTTTTTTCATTGTAGAAACGAGTTTTACTTTTCTGCTTGGATTTATGAAAAAGAAAAAAAAAATCTGTTTATAAAGTTCGTATGGGATAGGTCTCTATTTTAAGTGTTCTGGAACTTTTTAAAAAACATACATGGTAAGTTATTCTTTATTTCAGAAAACTTTTCTTGTAATATATGTTATCTTGTATTAATTATATCCATTTTCCATCTTAATATATCTATTTTGGGGTTTTTTTATTTCAGAGGCTTGCATTAACTCTAGTTGAATAATTTCTATATAATGTACTAGTTTCTCTCCTAATATTTTAAAATTAATTTTCTTAAGTAATTTTTTAGAACAGTTTCAGGTTCACAGCAAACTAAAGAAGGTACAGAGATTTCCTATTCACCTTCTGCCCCCTCAGATATAGGAATAGCCTCCCCCATTATCAACAAGCCCCACCAGAGAGAACATTTGTTACAGTTCATGAACCCACATTGACACACTGTTGCCACCCACAGCCCACAGCTTAAATAAGAGTCCACTTTTGGCTTGTACATTCTATGGGTTTGGACAGATGCTGGCAACCCACTCCATTACTCTTGCCTAAAGAATCCCATGGACAGAGGAGCCTGGTGAGCTGCTGTCCATAGGGTCACATAGAGTCGGACACGACTGAAGTGACTTAGCATGCATGCATGCATTGGAGAAGGAAATGGCAACCCACTCCAGTATTCTTGCTTGGAGAATCCCAGGGACAGAGGAGCCTGGTGGGCTGCCGCACAGAGTCGGACACGACTGAAACAACTTAGCAGCAGCAGCAGCAGCATCCCATACAGAGTACTTGCACAGCCCTAAAAAATCCTTTATGCTGCCTCTAATTATCTCTCCCTGCCCTGACCAATTCCTGGCAACCACTGGCTTGTTTACTGTCTACAATAGTTTTGCCTTTCCCAAAAGGTTAAATAGTTGGAATCATATAGTATGTAACCCTTTCAAATTGGTTTCACGCACTTTTTAATTTGTATTTACATTTCCTTTATGTCTTTTCATGGCTTCACAATTCATCTAATTTTAGTGTTGATTAATATTCTATTGTCTAGATGTATCTGTTTATTAACTCATTTATCTACTGAAGGACATCTTCCAAATTTTTGGCAATTATGAATGGTTTTTATATACATTATTGTGCAGGTTTTTGTGAGGACATAAATTTTCAATCCCTTTGGACAAATTACAAATGATTGCTAGATCTTGTAATAAGATTATGTTTAGCTTTGTAAGAAGCCACCAAGCTATATTTCAAAGTGGCTGTACCATTTTTGCATTCCCACCAGCAGTAAGTTTCAGTTGCTCTGCATCTTCACCAGCATGTGGTGCCATCAAGGTCCTGGACTTGGGCTGTTCTAATAGGTGTGTACTGGCATCCCACTGTCGTTTTACTTTGCATTTCCCTAATGACACTTGCTGTGGAGCACATTTACATATGTACGTTTGCCATGCGTCTACCTTCTTTGGTGAAGTGTTTGTTAAGGTCCTTGGTCCAATCATTTCCTTATTTTTGAGTTTTAAGATCTTTTGATGTGTTTTGGATAACCATCCTCTTTACACACTTCAGATAACCACGTGTGTACCAAGACATGTTTTGTCAGACATATCTTGTGTGAATGCTTTCTCTCAGTCAGTAATTTGTCTTTTCACTCTCTTGAGAGTGATTTTTGCAGAACAGAATTTTTTTATTTTAATGAAGCATAGTTTACCAATTCTTTCTTCAATGGATCACGCTTTTGGTATCATATCTAAAAAGTCATTGCTAAATCCAAGATCATCTAGTAGATTTTCCTCTATATTATTCTAGAAGAGTTTTACAGTTTCATGTTTTACATGTCAGCTTATGATCCATTTATTTATTTATTTATTGGCCACCATGCAGCTTGTGGGATCTTAGTGCCCCAACCAGGGATTGAACCCAGGTCCTTGGTAGTGAAAGCACAGAATCTTAACCACTGGACTTCCAGGGAATTCCCTCGATTCATTTTTAATTAAGGATGTAAAGTGCATGTTTAGATCCATATTTTTTTTGCCTTTTTAAAAAATTGAAATATAGTTGGTTTACAAGACTGTTTTAGCCTCAGGAATACAGTAAACAGATCTAGAACTCTATAGAATTTCCAGTACGATGTTGAAAATGAATGGTGAGAAGGCAGATCTTTGCCTTGAATTTTATCTTAGTAGGAAAGCCACAAGTGTCTCACCATTAAGTATGATGTTAAATGTAGTTTTTTGTAGATTTTTTTTTTATCAACTTGAAATTCTTCTCTGTTCCTAGCTTACTTATAGTTTTATCTTGAATGTGTGTTGGAGAAAGGTGAAACAGACTTGCATATTTGGGACAAATCCCACTTCATTGTGACATATGATTTTTACATTTATTGTTGCATTTGATTTACTAATATTTTGTTAAAGGTTTCTGTATCTATGCTCAGTAGAGATACTGATCTGTAGTTTTTTCTTCTCTCTTCTCTGTCTTGGTGTTAGGGTGATGCTGGCCTCACTGAATGAGTTAGAAAGTGTTCCCTCTGCTGCTATACTCTGAAACAGATTATTTACTCTTTAAATGTTTGGTGGAATTCGCCAGTGAACACATCTGGTCCAATGCTTTCTGTTTTGGAAGATTATTATCTGTTGACTCAGTTTCTTTCATAGACACACCCTTATTTAGATTGTCTATTTCTTTTTGTATGAGTTTTGGTAAATTAGGTGTTTCAAGGAATTAATCCATTTTATTTTTTCTGCTTATTTTAGATTAAATTTGCCTATCTTTTTTAGTTTCCAAAAGTAGAAGTTTAGATCATTGATTTTAGATTTTTCTTTTCTAATACATGCACATTCAAACTATGAATTTCCCTAAAATCACTGCTCTCATCTCACTGCATCCGACAAATTTTGATAAGTTATATTTTCATTTTCATTTAGTTCAAAATGTTTTTTTTTGTTAAATAATTTCTCTTGAGATTTCTTTTGACTTTTGTGTTATTTGTAGTATGTTGTTTAATCTCAATATATTTGAGGATTTTCCAGTTATCATTATGTTATTGATTTCTAGCTTAATTCCACTGTGGTTGAGAACAATCATTCTATGATTTATATTTTTTTAGCTAGTTAAGGTATATTTTATGCCCCAGAATATTACCTATCTTGGTGAAAGTTTCATGGGATATTGAGAAGAATATGTATTCTGTTACTATTGGATTAGTCTATAGATGTTCATTGTATTCAGTATTTTGATGATGGTGTTAAGTCCAACTATAGTCTTACTGATTTTCTGTCTGTTGGATCTGTCCATTTCTGACAGAGGTATGTTGAAATCTCCACCTGTAAGATTGGATTCATCTATTTCTCCTGGCATTTCCATTAGTTTTTCTCTCACGTATTTTGATGCTGTGTTGTTAGGCACATGCATGTTAATATTGTTACATCTTCTTGGAGAATTGACCCCTTTATCAGTATGTAATGTCCCTTTTTTATCAGGAATAATGACAGTTTTCCTTACTCTGAAATCTGTTTCATCTGAAATTGAGATTGCCACTCCTGCTTTCTTTTAATTCATGTAAGCATGGCATGTCTTTCTCCATCCATTAGCTTTTAACCCATTTGTGCCTTCATATTGAAAGCGAATTTCTTATAGACAACATAGTGTTGGTTCTTGCTTTTTTGATCCACTCTTAAAAATCTCTGTTCTTTAACTGACATATTTAGGCCATTATGGTTTAGAGTAATTACTGGCATAGTTGGATTGATAGCTGCCATATTTGTTACTGTTTTCTGCTTGCTGTTCTGTTCTTTGTTCCTATTGTTGTCTTCCTTCTCTAGTGTTTGTGGTTTTAACCAATCTTTTTATATGATTATATTTTCTCTCCCTCCTTAAACAGCTACTCTCAAAAAAAAAAAGTTAGTAGTTGCTCTAGGGTTTGCAATATACCTTTGTAATATAAGTAATCCAAGTTTACTTTCAAATAACACTATACTATTTCATGGGTAGTGTAAGTACCTTATAATAAACCTAACTCCTTCCTTATATATGCATACATACATAAGCATATTTTTTCATTTTATTTTCACTCATTTCTTCTTCCGTTTTTTTTTTTTTCCTTACTTTATATAGATCTGAAACTCTGGCCAAGATATTTCCCTTTCCTCAAAAGACTTTCTTTTAACATTTCTTGCAAGGCATGTCTACTAGCAACAAATTCCCTCAGTTTCTGACAAAGTTTTTACATCTCTTTCACTTTTGAAGAATAATTTTGCAGGGCACAGAATTGTGTGTTAGTTGCGTTTTTTATTTCAATACATTACATATGGCAAGTCACACTCTTGTTGCTTGCATGGCTTCTGAGAAGTCAGATATACTTCTTGTCTTTATTCTTTTAGAGGTAAGATGTGTTTTGTCTCTGGAGTTTTCTGGATGTTTCCTTTATCTTTGATTTTTCTGTAGTTTGAATGTGACATACCTAGATGTAGTGGGATGGTTTTATTTTTATCATCTATCTTCTTGATGTTCTCTGAGCTTTCTGGATCTGTAGGTTGAGGTTTCATATTAATTTGGGGGAAATTCTCAGTCTTGATTGAAGTATTTCCCCTGGTCCCTGCTTTCTTTCATCTCCTTTTGGTATTCTCGTTACCTAGCACTATACCTTCTCCAATTGTCCTACATTTCTTGAATAGCCTGTTCTTTTTTTTCCATCTTTGTCCTCTTTGCTTTTCAGCTTTGGAGGTTTCTATTGATATATCCTCAAATTCACTGGTTCTTTCTTCAACCTTGTCCAATCTATTAATAAGCCCATCAAAGGCATTCTGTTACAGTGGGTTTTGTTTGTTTTTAAATCTCTAGGGTATCTCTCAAGCTTTTTCTAAGAATTTTTATCTTTCTGCTTATATTGCCTATCTGTTCCTGCATGCAGTCCCCTTTATCCATTTAAGCGCTTCACACACTGATCACAGCTGTTTTAACTTCTCAGCCTGATAATTCCAGTAACCCTGGTTATTGGATTCTGTGTGATTGTGATGTTTTCTGTGTTTCCTCGAACTGTGTTTGTTTGCCTATTAGTATGCCTTGTAATTTTTCCTGATAGACAGACATGGTGTCCTGGGTAAAAGAAGCTGCTGTAACGAGGCCTTTGGTATGTTGCAGTGTGGTGTGGTTTGAGGGAGATGCTCTGCAAGCCTAGGCTTAGGTCTCAGGCCCTCAGTGAGCACATGCCTCTGCAGAGGGAACCTCCTCCTCCCTTAAGCAGGACAGGATGAGTAAGGTGGGCTGGAGTTGGGTATTTCCCTTCCCCAGCCTCAGTTAGGCTCTGGAGAAACCCCAGAATGTAAGGATCTGGTTATATAGTTTCTTTCAAGGGCTGGCCTTGTTAGAACAGAGCTGTCTGACAAACTTCAAATGGCTGCCATGCCCTCCCCCTGCCAGAAACATGAGGTGTTTTTCTTTGATATTCATCATGAAAACATAGTCAAGTTCCCAGAGGTAAAACCTAGAGAAGTGTAGGGGGTGCCCTGTAACTGGGATCCCCCTGGAGTTTTTAACTCTCCGAGTTGTCCACACTGAGCCTCCAGCAATTCATCAATACTAGTTCAGGATTTTCTGCCTCACCTTTGAGTCCCCAGAAACTTCAGCTGAAGATTTTTTGCTCTGATAAATTGTGACTCTCACCTGTTGTTCTCCCCAGGTTCATGGGCAGTGACCTGACTTCTCATACAAAGTTTAGAAGAGTTACTGACTTTTCAGTTTGCTTAGCTTTTTACTTGTAGTTGGGACTGAGGGGAGACTTCCAAGCTCCTTGCATGTAGAACTAGAGATTGGAAGTCTCCTAAAATGTAAATGTTTTTGGCTTGATGAGATTGCTAAGTGTTTTCTTTGGATCACTAATTTCATTTTCATACTGTTTTTTTGTTTCTCTATTTTTTTTTTTTTTTTACTTTTAAAAATTCTTTCCATTTTCTTGTTAAAGTACAGTTTATATACCATAAGTTCACTCTTTTTTAGTGTAGAGTTCTGCAGGTTAACAAACAGTAATATAACCACCACCACAAGCAAGAAGAACATCCCATCATCTCTGAAGCATGTCCATGCCTCCTGGCAGTTAGCTTACCCCACACCCACAGGCTCTGGCAACTACTCATCCACTCTTCATCTCTGTTGTTTTGCCTATTCCAGAATGTTATATAAATAGAATTATACAGTGAGTGGACTTTGGTTTCTTTCATGTAGCATAATACATATGAGGTTCACCCCCATTTTGCTTGTTCATTTTTATTGCTGAGACTATTGCATTTTATGGACGTGCCATAGTTTATATCTATTCTTCAGGCAAGGGACATCTGTTGCTTTCCAGTTTCTGGCCATTACAAATAAAGCTGCTGTCAATGCTCACGTGTAGATTTTTATGTGAGCATAGGCTTTCATTTAACTTGGGTAAGTCTCTAGAACATTTTAAACTTGATTTGTTTGTTTTCTTACTGTTGAGTTTTGAGTATTCTTCACATACTCTGTGTACAAGTCCTTTATCAGATAAGTGACTTGCAAATATTTTCCCCCAGTCTGTGACGTATCTTCTTAACATTTGAAAACTAATTTATATTTGAGGTCAGCAATGATTTTGTGGGCTTATGTCTTTAGGTCTGTCAGTTACACTTTTTTTTTTTTTTAATTTAGCTGTTTATCAATTCCTCTTGAACTAACCCAAATTTTTACTTTCACTGAGTTGTTCTGTAGCATAAAGCAATTGCTAAGAACTGCTTCCACGTTTTCCTCTATTTGGCATCCTCTTATTTTCCCTGTCACGTTCCTCTTGCCTACCTCCACCCCACCCCTACACAAAGTACATTTTCCCCTGAATAACCTGAAGTAGCTTGACTAGATTGCCTTAATTTCCAAACGACTTTGGTTTGTCCAGCTCAGATCAGGCTTTTGTTTGCTCTGATAACAATGTGTGGGTTGCTGATTTCCCACTGAGCTGTAATTTACAGATGAATGCGTTTCTTCTGTTCCACTCCACCTGCTTTTCTCCACCCTGAAAACTCCTTAAGGAGAGGTGCAGGCAATGCTCATTGGATGCTGCTTTTCCTTTTCCTGTCTTCTCTTTCAAAGAGTGCCTGTGCTCTGCTCTCCCTCCAATATTTGTGGAATATTCTTTAGCAGAGCTCATGTCATCTAGGTGGGGTGAAATGGGAGAAGTGATGGTCCCACTCCCGTTGAGATTAGCCTCAGTGTCTTAGGTAGCTGTCATGTCCTACTTTTCCTGTTTCGCCTCTTTTTCTCCCCCAGCAGATGTTTCTATGTTTCTCTCAGATAAAGAAAATTTAAAGAGATCCTCTTCTTTGAAGATCTGGGCACACAGTGGGAATTTCAAGGCTCTGGCAGCTCAAGGGCTGGACGAGAAACAGTCTTCGTGAGGTCTCTCCTCTCTCTGGGTCTTCCATTTCTTTCCTTGGCTTCAGCCTGTGGATGTTGAGGCTTTAGCTCAAGTCCTTTATTTGTTTACTGTTGGTAAAAATTTTGTGATTTTGTTTTTACCTTTTGTTGGTGGTGTTCCTTTTATTAGACTTGGAGGAGGAGGATTTGGGCATACACTTTCAATTCATTTACTACTTCCACACATTTTCTTTTCTGGCGAGTTTCCTCCTCCAGGAAATGTTCTCTGACTGTACTTAGTATAAACGTCTCTCTGTGTTCCCACAGAGCCAGCATTAACTAGTAATATTTTAATCTAATGGTCAAAATATTGAAATACTCTGTTCCTGCAGAAAACAGCCACTGTACTAGCCTCACTCACGCCACCCTCTGAATCCTTCCCATACCTCTGGCTGCCCTGGCCTCTCTGCCTGGTTGTCGCCACCCCCCACCCAATCCCCCACCAGCTCCCCTGGATCCAGCCGTGAAAGGAGTGACGTCTGGACATCACTGGGCTTGCAGGGCCCCGTATCAGCATCTCTGGTCACTGATGGATGTGCACCATGGGTTGGTACCCAAGCCAAACTAGAAGCTAAACATGTCAGTGTCACGCCTACCTGTGCTTTTCTCCATCATGACTTTTTTACATAGTTCTGAAGTTGTCTAGTCACTTGTCTTCTCACTGTCTAGAGTGCAAGTTCCTTGATGATAGCCCTTCAAACAAACACTTTTTCTTTTTGGCTGCCCATTCAGTTTTGTGGGATCTTAGTTCCCCAACCAGTGATTGAATCCAGGCCCTTGGCAGTGAAAGCATGGAGTTCCAACCAGTGGACCACCAGGGAAACGTTTGTTTAGCCTCTTTTATGTGTCATGTTCATCTCTCACTTAATTGTCCCCTAAATATCGCAAAGTTGGTATCATCACTCCATTACACAGCAAAGAACCCAAGGTTCAGTGAGTTTTAGCAACTGGTCACACTGATAATTTGGGTCAAAAATAGTATTTAGATTCAACTACTTTACACCAGTTTTGTAGGAAAGATATTTCCAGCAGAAACTTGTTTATAGCTAGCATTGCAACTCTGGAGCATCTGCCACATGATAAATGATGTGACATTAAGTTCATAAAACATGCACCTGAAGCTATTTTGAGGGCAAGGACCACATCCTTTAAAAATCCAAATATCCACTGCATGCATGCTTCAGGCATGTCTGACTCTTCGTGACCCCATGGATTGTAGCCCACCAGGAACCTCTGTCCATGAGATTCTCCAGGCAAGAATACTGGAGTGGGTTGCCATGCCCTCCTCCAGGAGATCTTCCTGAACCAGCAACTGAACCCATGTCTCCTGCATTGCAGGTGGATTCTTTACTGCTGAGCCACAAAGGAAGTCCAAAAACTTTAATCTTAGTAAGCAGGATGGAGATATTTCTTCAAAGGTTGTGCATGCATGCTCAGTCATGTCCAACTCTTTGCAAGTCTATGGACTGTAGGCAAGAATACTGGAGTAGGTTTTATTTCCTTCTCCAGGGGACCTTCTCAACCCAGTGATCAAACCCATTTCTCCTGCATTGCAGGCAGATTCTTTACCACTTGAGCATTAGGAAACGTAGCAGAAGGCATGGTTCCTAGTTAGTTTAATTGAGTGATTGTGAAATAAAGCAAGAAAGGATAATTGGATGGATGAGCTAATTGATTAACTACGAGATTGAGTGCTATTTCAGAAAATGTTATTAGGAATATGTGAAGATAGTGTAGAATGAGAGACAGTGTATGTTAAGAGCATGCACTTTGGACTTGCCCATGGTGTACATAAAATATAATTTATTTAATCATTCTTTATTGATGGACATTTAATTTGTTTCTATTCTATTCTAATAATGAGTACTATTACTCAAGTAATAAAGCAATTAATATCTTCTACACACTTTGCAGAACATTTATGAATACTCATATAGTTTAAATTTCTAGAAACAGAATTGCTTGGTCAACCAGCAAATGCATTTTAAATACACTTGGATACTTCAAATTACCAGTTTATACTGCTACTAATAATCTACAAAAGAGCCACTTACCCACACCTTTACCAATGGTGGATATATTTAATTTGTAACTTTAAAAAAATGCTATTGTCTTAATGTTTTAATTTACATTTTCTGGGTTACCAATGAGGTTTAACAAAATTACCACTTTTTAGTATTTGTCTTTTTTCTATGGCACAAGCTATGACTATTCTAGATGTCTTTTTTTTTTTTAAATTTGACAATGAATCTTAGAGATATAAGGGTATAAGAGCTGCTCTGTTCTTTACAATGGCTACATCGCAGTCCTATGTATAACTGTTTCATAGTTTATAACACTACTCCACTACTTATAATCCATCTCTAGGTTTCTTCCAATATTTTTCTGTTAAATACAATCCTTTTGTAAATATCCGTGGTTAATATTTCTCATACATAAAATTTGATTTGTAGGAAAAACTATCTATAATGGAATTTCCAGGACAAAGTGTATAGATTTTTTTTTTTTTTGAAAGCTGCTGCCAGGCCACCTTTTATGCAAATTATATCAATATATAATGTCTGTCAGTGACCTTTCCTAATTTTCCCATTTGGGTCATTTGTCTTTATTTCTCTGATTTCACATGCCTTGGAAATTAGCTGTTTATTGGTCCTATGAATTACAAATATTTTCTCCTGTATTTTTAAAATTTTGACTATTTTTTAGCTATATGGAATATTTATATTTGTATAAGATTAAATTTTGTTTTGTTGTTGTTCAGCCCTTAAGTCATGTCCAACTCTTTGTGACCACATGGACTGCAACATGCTAGGCTTCCCTGTCCTTCACTGTCTCCCAGAGTCTGCTCAGATTCATGTCCATTGAGTCAGTGATTCAATCCAACCATCTCATCCTCTGCCACTCTCTTCTCTTTTTGCTTTCAATCTTTCCCAGCATCAGGATCTTTTCCAATGAGTTGGCTCATCACATCAAGTGGCCAAACTACTGGAGCTTCAGCTTCAGTCTTTCCAATGAATATTCAGAGTTTATTTCCTTTAGGACTGACTGGTTGGATCTCTTTGGAGTCCGAGGGACTCTCAAGAGTCATCTCCAACACCACAGTTCAAAAGCATCAATTCTTTGGGGCTCAGCATTCTTTATGGTCCAACTCTCACATCTGTACATGACTACTGGAATAACCATATCTTTAAATATGTGATGTCTCTGCTTTTTAATATGCTGTCTAGATTTGTCATAGCTTTTCTTCCAAGGAGCAAGCATCTTTTAATTTCATGGCTGCAATCACCATCCGCAGTGACTTTGGAGCCCAAAAAAATAAAATCTGTCACTGCTTCCACTTTTTCCCTTTCTATTTGCCATTAAGTGATAGGACTGGAGGCAATGTTGAGTTTCAAGCCAGCTTTTTCACTCTCTGCTTTCACCCTCATCAAGAGGCTCTTTCATTCTTCTTCACTCTCTGCCGTTACAGTGGTATCATCTGCATATCTGAGGTTGTTGATATTCATCCCAGCAAACTTGATTCCAGCTGGTGTTTCATTCAGCCTGACATTTTGTGTGATGTGGACTGCAAGGAAATCCAACCAGTCCATCCTAAAGGAGATGAGTCCTGGGTGTTCATTGGAAGGACTGATGCTGAAGCTGAAACTCCAGTACTTTGCCACCTCATGCGAAGAGTTGACTCATTGGAAAAGACCCTGATGATGGGAGGGATTGGGGGCAGGAGGAGAAGGGGACGACAGAGGATGAGATGGCTGGATGGCATCACCGACTCGACGGACATGAGTTTGAGTAAACTCCAGGAGTGTGTGATGGACAGGGAGGCCTGGCATGTTGCGATTCATGGGGTCGCAAAGAGTCGGACGTGACTGAGCGACTGAACTGAACTGACTCTTCATAGAAGCTAAATAAGCAAAGTAACCAATAAGCTTTGACAGAACTCCTATTTACCAATTTTGAGCCAGTCCACTGTTCCATGTCCAGTTCTAACTGTTGCTTCTTGACCCACATACATGTTTCTCAGGAAATAGATAAGGTGTTCTGGTATTCCCATCTCTTTAAGAATTTTCCACAGTTTGTTGTGATCCACACAGTCAAAGACTTTAGTGTAGTCAACAAAGCATAAGTAGATGGTTTTCTGGAATCCCCTTGTTTTCCCTATGATCCAATGATCGTTGGCAATTTTATCTCTGGTTCTTCTGCCTTTTCTAAACCCAGCTTGTACATACAGAAATTATTGGTTCATGTGCTATTGAAGCCTACCTTGAGATTTTGAGTATTACCTTGCTAACATGTGAAATTTCTGCAATTATACTATAGTTTGAATATTCTTTGGCATTACCCTTCTTTGGGATTGGAATAAAAAGTGACCTTCTCCAGTCCTGTGGCCACAATTGAGTTTTCCAAAGTTGCTGGCATATTGAATGCAATACTTCAACAGCATTATCTTTTCGGATTTGAAAGAGCTCAGCTGGAATTCTGTCACCTCCAGTAGCTTTGTTCATAGTGATGCTTCCTAAGGCCCACTTGACTTCACACTCCAGAATGCCCGGCTCTAGATGAGTGATCACACCATCATGGTTATCTGGGTCATTAAGACCTTTTTTGTACAGTTCTTCTGTGTATTCTTGCCACCTCTACTTAATATCTTCTGCTTTTGTTAGATCCTTACCATTTCTGTCCTTCATCATTCCCATCCTTGTGTGAAATGTTCCCTTGATATTTCCAATTTTCCTGAAGAGATCTCTAGTCTTTCCCATTCTATTATTTTCCTGTATTTCTTTGCATTATTCACATAAGAAGATCTTCTTATTAACTTTATCAGCATTTTAATTTGGGGATTCTTATTTTTGAGGCATTCTCAAAAAGGTCTTCCATACCTCAAGGTGACATTTAAAATTTCTTCTGAAGTTTCTTACAATGCTTTTATAATTTCACTCTTTGGCTTTTAACATTTTAACATATCTGGGATTTGCTTTAAGGTAAAGTACAAAGTGCGAATCCAATGTTTTATTCATCTTCAGGGGAACACCTAGTCTTCCCAATACATTTATTTTACAGTGTAAGACATTCTCTAGCCAGCTCCTTCCTCATTCTGTCCATCTGATAGTTCTTAGGCAACCTCACCTCCTCTTTTCAATGAATGTAGTACTTGCTAGTTAGCTTTATGTATGCAGGATCCAGGGTGTCACTCCTTCAGTATGAATTTGTCTTTTTCTCCAGTCTGTGCTGGGGCTTCCCTGGTGGCTTGATGGTAAAGAGCCCACCTGCCAATGTAGGAGATGTGGGTTGGATCCCTGGGTTGGGAAGATCCCCTGGAGGAAATGGCAACCCACTTCAGTATACTTGCCTGAGAAGTCACGTGGACAGAGGAGCCTGGTAGGCCACAGTTCATAGTGTCACAGAGTCAGACATGACTGAAACAACTTGGCACACATCAGTATCTCTGTTATGAGAACATGAAAACGACGCTTCAGACACCTCTTCCTTTTTTCTAGGACCTTTGTGTTAGAATTGCCTCACTCCTGCAGACTGCTCAGATAGCTTCTTAGTGTTCTCACAGCCTCCACTCTTGCTTCTTTCCAATTGGTTCTTTATCCTGCAGGGCAAGTATGTTCAAGTCCCCTCCTTGATTAGAAGCCACTGAATCATCTCCTTGTCTCCAGGTCAAGACCACCCCACTCCCTGATTTGCCCATAGCTTCCATTCTGCTCATGTCCTGCCCCCAGTAACTTATGTTCCTCAAAACCCAAGATGCAATTCTATGCCTCAGAACGTTTGCATGCACCATTTCCTCTTCCTAAAGCAGCCCTGCTCTCTTACACCTCTCCCCAGGGCTCTGCTCTGCTCTCCCACAGCTCCTGTATTTCTCTCAGGACATTTTCTCTGCTGTAACGTGGGCTTAGGTGTCTGCCTCCCTGAAATCTACTCTGAGCTTTCTGTGGGAGAAAAAAGAAAATGGCTTTTTCTGCTCCAAAGCCCATAACCGACAACCGTGGGCATGTGACTGACGTAAAATGGGCCAAGGGCGATGTAGAAGCACCTTGAAATGTTTACAGAACTCCAAGTGGGTATCGTTAAGGATTATTAATGCAGTATGGGAAACTGCCCGGAGGAAACACCTGGAGAAGTTTGGGACCTGTGACTTTACTGCCATGCATTGCCTTGCGTGCTTCCAGCCAACGTTACATTACATGTGAAGACTAATCTCCTTGTTCATTTTATGACTGCCGCTTCACCAAATTATCCCCAGGATGCTGTCTGAACACCAGAAAAGTGGTTCTTCAGCTTATTTGGGGAAGCCAAATAGAGACCCATTTTCATTTCGCAGTAGGAATAAATACCCTACCTACCGCGCTTTGCTTCCAGCTGGAAATGGACCAGGTGGCTGTGTATCTCTCATGTTTGAAAGAGAGGAAGTTGCTGGCTTTGTTGCTTATGCCTTTGGGTCAGCTGGGCCAGGAAGTCAAAGTGCCAGGGCAAATGTATATGACACACGGAGTCCGTATCTAGAAAGAGGGAGCAGCAAGAGACAGATGCTGACACCATATGAGCAATCCACAGCACAGAGCTCTGAATAGTACCTCGCAATTTGGTTTTCTTCCAACAGAGCAGCACATTAAGTTAGGCTATTAACCCAGATGAAAGGTTTCAGATTTATCTCATTGGCAGATGGAAATTAACTTGCAGAAACTCAATCAGCACAGACTAGAGAATAGTTAATTTCATTTATTTTTAATTACCCAAGTAATCCATGAATATATTGTCACTATAAAAATGGAAACAATACAGATAAAGTTGAAATCCCTCTTGACCACTCACCACTCTCCTCAATTGCCCTCTCAGGGATTACTACTGCTATCAATTTATGTGTCATCAGACATACACCTGTGTGTACACACCAGCTCACACACATACACACACAGGAGCACACTCATGCACACACAGAAATGTTTTTAAAAAGTTATTTCATCTTAGCTTTGCCTGAGGCCCCAAGATGCTCTAATCCAATGTGAGATATAAGATCTATGTGGAGGACATCAGTGGTTATCATCCATGGACCATGTCTAGGGCACAGAAGGATTTTGAAAAGAATATTAGGTGGTGAGTGATGGTTTTTGGCAAAAGTTGTTGGACCTCATATCCATGGAGAGAGAGAGAATTGACATGTCTTTGTTCACTCAAACCAAGGAAAGGGTTTCAGTGGGACCGAGAGTTTATGTGTCCCTGATATGATTGTATCATGGAGCCATTTGCTTTTGCAGTTACGTTCTTATAAAATTCTTTTCACACTCTCAAGGTTAGAAATATATTCTACTGTTCTCCTAATGCTTTCGTGAAGTTTTAGTTGTTTAGGAATTTGATTTGTCTAGAATTTTGTTCTCAGGGCATGAGAGAGTGAACTAACTTTACTTTTTCTCTATTTTGATTACTTTGATTTGGATCCCAAATTATTTCAACACCATTCATTACACACTGGCTGGAAGTTCACTTTCAGCATAGATTGAAGTTGCAGTTATTCACCAATTGCTTTCTGAATTGTATTCTGTGGCACTGGTCTACTTGTCTACTCTTTCTGAGCGTATTTCTTAGAATCCAATAGTGCTTCCCTTCCGTGAAGCTGAGAGCCTGACCCAAAGAAGGGTACCCACAGGTCACTGTAGTGAGGCCCTGTAGTGAGGCAGGGGTGAGCTCAGAGTCTGGACGGGGAGCAGCAGGTGTCTGACTCAGCCCCCATCACTAGGGCAGGCCCTTTTGAGTCCGCTTTTCCTGACCCCTCTGCTCAGAATTCTCAGCATCTCTGGAAAGCTTTTCGCCTCTGCTCCAGAGACACTTTGTCTAACCATTGACACTTCCTACTTCTGCTTCGGCATCCCAAGGGAATGCCTGATGGAGCTTCTGTGAAGTGACGCACTGCACACACACTCAATCCCCTGGCTTCAACCCTGGGTGCCACCTGGTCGCCCCTTCCGAGAACACTTCCTTACTCACAGGATACCTTCTGGAGGGCTCAGTGACTTTCTGTCTTCTCTCACATCTTTTTCCAGCCCTGTCTTCCTTGAATCAGGCATGAGGTGATGAGATGCCAGTGCAAGACTCTTGGAGGAATGGACACAGAGAGACACTTGCTTCTGTGATCCTTACCCACTGTCCGGCAGACACCAGCTGGTGGTTCTGCACCCCTCACCATCCGGACATGCCTGGAACTCTCAGATGTACATGGCTTCAGCTCTCATGGCTGAGCCATCTGCTTTCTGCCCCAGAGTTTACAGGATGAAACCATGGCTTTACTCATCTCTGGGGTGATGTTGTGTTCTTTACAAGGCTTTCATGAGAATTAATGAGAGCTTATTGTAAGGAGTCAATAGATGCCTCTTATCTCTCCTTCCCCACTTCCCCACCCCAGCACCAGCTATTCTCTGAAACTTTGTCCACTATGTCAATGTGCTAATCCGCAGTGATCTCTCCATGTGGACTTCTATCAGCGTCTGGCCTTTTATTATTTTCCTTAGGGAAAGACTTCTTTTTTCAGACAATAATTTAAGTCATAGTATCACAGACTCTGACTTAGCTATACTGATCATCTCAGAAATGTCTATGGAAACTGAATTAGGCACACTCCAGAGGGCTGGCCCTACATGTATTTCACAGCTTCGATTAATTATAACCAGCAAAGTGAATGGGATTTATAAACTGTCTCATAACATACCAATGGCAATGTGATTGGAGGGGAACCTGGACATGCCATTATAAAACTAACATGTCAGAAAATGCACAATTAAACAGTGCCTTTGCTCTTATAAAGAAACACACAGAAGCATGACTTGGTGACATTTTCACACTTGGTAAAATTAACTTTCAGTCAAAAGAACAGTAGCATTGGTAGCTTTATTTTCTTAAAAAATTGTAATTTCAAGTTGGATATGCAATGTTGGCGATTAAGTGGGAGGCTACTTAAGTAAAGTCATGCAGACAATAGGACATTATGTAGGAAAGAAAATGAAAAGAGGAATAATTGTGTCAGAAACCAGGTAAACTGGTGTGTTAGGGTTCTCCGCATTGATTCCAGAGAACTCATAGGAGAGATAGATAGGAAAATAGATGATAGACAGAGATACAAATGTAAAGAGAGTTATCACATAGAAACAGCTCATGCACTTATGGAGACTGACAAGTCCCAAGACCTACGGAATGATTCAACAGGATGGAGACTCACGAGAGTAGATGGAGCATTTCTGATGGCAAGCAAAGGTCAAGGTCCCAGCTTGAATGCAGTCAGGCAGAAGAGTCTCCTACTCAGAACAGTCGGCCCTTTTGTTCTATTCAGACCTTCAACTGATTGATCAAGGCCTACCCCCATCAGGGAGGGAAGGGTGCTCTATATAATGTACTGATTTTAAATATTCATTTCATGAAAAACACTCTCACAGAAATACCTGTTTAATGTTTAACCAAATATCTGAGCACCCCTGGCTCAGTCAAGTTGACACAAAATTAACCATCATACCTGTCCAATATATGTTGACAGTTTCTGCACTGGGACTTCTGTATCCACACCAGTGTGTGTGTCTATATATGTGTGTATAGTGTTTAAGAAATGTATTCTTCTGACTTGTTTTTAAAGCTCCCCTCTTGAATTCTTGAAATTGCACCATAGATTATTTTTGCAGTTGAGGTCAAATTCAGATAACATAAAATTAACTATTTTAAAGTATACAATTCAGTGGCATTTAGGACACTCCCAATGTCCTACAACAATGACCTCTATCTAGTTTCAAAACATATTTGTGACTCCAAAGGGAAACCCTATGTGCATTAAGTAGTCATACCCATGTTCACTTTGGCAGCACATATACTAAAATTGGAATGATACAGAGAAGATTGTGCCCCTGCACATAGATGACGTGCAAACTCCTGAAACATTCCATATTTTTATTGCCATACTAAGTGAAGTAAGTCAGAAAGAGAAAGACAAATACCATATGATACCACTTATATGTGGAATCTATTAGTAAAATGTGACACAGAGGAGCCTATCTATGAAACAGATACAGACTCACAGACACAGAGATCGGACTTGTAGCTGCCAAGGGGGTGGGGGTTGGCTGAGGGATGAAGTGAGAGGTTGGGGTTAGCAGATGTAAACTATTACATACAGACTGTATAAGCAACAAGGCCTACTGTATAGCAGAGGGAACTCTGTTCAATATCCCAAGATAAACCATAATGGAAAAGAATATAAAAATTTATGTATGTGTAAAGCACAGTAAATCTCTGACATTCATAGACTTTAAAAAAGTAGGCATTCCCCATCCTCCGTTTACCTAGCTCCTGGTGGTCATTAATACACTTTCTGTGGCTGTAGATTTGTCTGTTCTGGATACTTCATATAAATGGAATCATATAATATGTGGCCCTTTATGTCTAACATCTCTCTCTTATCGTAATGTTTCCAGGCTCATTCTTGGTAGCATGCGTGTATCAGTACATCATTCCATTTTATGACTCAATATCCCATTCTATGTATACACCACATTTTATTTATCTGTTCATCCTCTGATGGGCCTTTGGCTGATGGGCCTTCTGACTATTGTGAATAATGCTTCTATAAGTAACAGTAGCGTTACTGTGCACAATATCTTTTCAAGGGTGTACAAATAACAGTTTAGAAATCCTACTTTCAGTTCTTGGAATTTCCAAAGACTGAATTGCTGGGTCATATGGTAATTCTACATTTAACTTTGAAAAATTGTTTTCCCCATCATAAGAAATCAGGATGATATTTAACACACACACACACACACACACACACACACAGAGGTTGCAATCTGCCATTCTAAATGCTTGTGATGATGGCAAGTCCATCTGATATTGTAAGTATGGCAGAGGCCTCATTTAAAGGTAAAATGTGATAAAGCTACTCTATTCCACTGATCCTTTTCTTTTTTCTCCCCATCATTTGTGATACCAAACTCAAACTTTCAGTGGTAGAGGCCATGTAATGACTTTTCCTGTTGCCTCAAGTTCAGCCAACAATGGACTCTAATGCCCTTTATTGCTTCATAACATTCTGGGATAGGAGACTTATATAGGCCTCAGGATCATTATGAATGGTCACCTTCCAGTTCTGCAGAAACTCAGCAACTCGCCCAGAGAAAGAAATAACTGAGGTTTCTGGGGTCAGTCTTGTATAGGAGACTTACATAGCCCTCAGGGCCATTATGAATGGTCACCTTCTAGCTCTGCAGAATCTCAGCAGCTCACCCAGAGAAAGAAATGACAGAGGTTTCTGGGGTTAAGGGTTCTAGCTTGACGTGTTCTCAGCTGCAGAGCTGAGTTCCCATCCTGGGTACCCTCCAGGGCTGGGGTCAGGCAGAGGCAGCCATGAAGGAAGCAGAGAGGAATGGACTGGGGAGTCCCTGAGAACACTTAAAGCCTTCACAATCAGGACTCTAACTTTGCTAAACCAGAAAAGATTCCCTTTCCAATAAACATTGTTTCAGTTAAGATATTTAAGGGATTTTCTTTCAACAAAACTATTAGAGACGAAATAGAAATCACACAGTCTTGAGAGAAGAGAATTGGTCACATATAAAATTTTGGTCTTCATTCTTAAGAAGCTGGACCACAGATGAAGGCTTAAAATTTTGGCTTCAGACTGATTCATAAGCCAGCATAGTAGAGCAACTGGATCTGTCCAGTAGCTGGACAACATTAATACATACCTAATCTCCTGATTTTCTCCAGTATGGCTATCTCTCTCTGGTCAATAGATATCTTTAAAAAAAAATAGACCCTTCCTTGAAAAAGATTGATGACCCCTCATTGTGCTGTG
This sequence comes from Cervus canadensis, assembly GCF_019320065.1. NCBI lineage: Eukaryota > Metazoa > Chordata > Mammalia > Artiodactyla > Cervidae > Cervus > Cervus canadensis. The sequence continues at coordinate 65,004,612 of NC_057402.1, read as the reverse complement.
CTGTGTTCAGTTGCTCAGTCATGTCTAACTGTGACCCCATGGACTCCATTGAGCCCGCCAAGCTCCTCTGTCCATGGGATTCTCCAAGCAAGAATACTGGAGTGGGTTGCCATGCCCTCCTCCAGGGGATCTTCCCAATCCAGGGATCAAACCCAGGTCTCCCACACTGCACGTAGATTCTTTATTGCAGGTGGATTCTTTACCATCTTAGCCACCAGGGGAACCCAAGAATACTGGAGTGTGTAGCCTATTCCTTCTCCAGGGAATCTTCCCAACCCCAGAATCAAACCAGGGTCTCCTGCATTGCAGGCAGATTCTTTATCAGCTGTCTACTAGGGAATACACCTCTTTAAGAAGGACTGAAGAAAGTTCAGTCATCTTAGAAGTCTTCCTACTATATAATATAGAATCTTGACCTCACTACCCAAAGATATTGTTGTATGTGTGTGCTCAGTCACTTCACTCTTGTCCGACTCTTTGCGACCCTAAGGACTATAGCCCACCAGGCTCCTCTGTCCCTAGTATTCTCCAGGCAAGAATACTGAAGGGGGTTGCCATGCCCTCCTCCAAGGGATCTTCCCAACCCGGGGGTCAAATCTGTGTCTCCTGCATTGCAGGCAGATTCTTTACCGACTGAGCCACTGAGGTAGCTCATATTCTTGAATATCAGAATATAAATTTTGAAATATAAATATAAAAAAAGGGGAGATACAATCCACTGTTTTTTACATAAATACAAGCTCTCACTTTTGTCAGAAAAGATAATACATACACACTGGGATTCTGGATTTCAAGATTTGCCTCCAGGGAAAAAGAATTAAAGCTCATTGGACGAGTTATTTAAATCAAGTTCCCTTCCTCTGACTAGCAGGCACTGTGCAGACTCCTAGTGAGAAGCTGGTCCTATAGCTGTTACAACACCCACCCATCCATTTCACAGGACCCAGCCTTGTATTAGAGGAGACGATGCAGGTGAATGGCAGAGCCTAGAAGCCAGGACTGCATTGTTCCCTTCTGTGGGGGAAAGCCCGAAGCATGATCTAACGATGTGCAAAGTGAAGCTTCTTTCTGAGTCATCCCCTGCTGGATACAGGGTATAGTGATTACATGATGATTATGTCATGAATCAGAAGGCTGTGAACCTGTTGATGATGTGAAGGCAACTGACAACCATGCTAACATGATACAGTACAAGAAAAGATGATGCAGGGGGTGAGGCTCTTGGGACATACGGGTAAGCTCTGAGGACACAGCAGTGGACCTTAGAGACCTCACAGATCCCTCTAGGAGATCCAAGGACAGGAATCACACCAGCTTGCCTGAGCCACTGCGCAGGAAATCCGTCTCCACCGTGGGTCTCCCATTGCGCAATCCAGGCTTCATTACTTTACCACATACACTATTTCATGAGAAGGTGATTGGTCTTATTTTTCTCAACTCTTGGAAAATTCGTGGGGAAAAGTGATGGACTGAGTGCCTCATTGCCTGCAGTCTGCCCCCACCCCTACGCGACCCAAGAGTGTGGATGCCACAGAACTCTAGCGTTTTGATGTGACACTGTTCCCACGAGGAGCAATGCTGGTTAGAGAAAAGAGCATTAATAACAGTACCCCCACCCACTGAGGACCTACTGTGTGCCAGGCTGAACGCTTCACATCCATTCTCCACCAGGATGCAACTATAAAGATGTCTCCAAGGAAAACCAAACAATGTCATTAATTTCAGCATATAAAACCACACCATTGAAAACCTTCTCATGAAGCACATGCGTACCACACTTACAGAGTGCTGTAATTTGAAGTCTCTCATTCATAGACTGTTTTGTTGTTGTTGTTCCAGAGATGTTTAAGCAAACCTACAGGTTCATTTATACTAATGCCTTAAGTAAGGACTGGATTTAAAAGGATCATTTTCGCATGGTCAGAGGAGAGTCAGAAAGTGTTTCGGGGGGCCTGGAAGAGTCTTCACTAGGCTAGTGATCTCAGTGAACATCTTTCACGTGGGCTAGATTTAACGTTAAAAACATATTGTTTTTCAGATGAAGAATCAGAGGCTCAAGGAGGTTAATTGACTCAGCCCAGGTCTCAAAAATGGCACAGGGCAGAGCTGGACTGTAAGCCCATGGTCTGGGGGCTGTCTTCCCCAAGTCTGACTGAGCAGTCTTTCTCAGGAAGAAAGAACTGGTCTAGCTCTTACTGACCACAACCTGACCCAAAGCCATCCCTTCACAGCCAGCTACAAGCAGCATCAAGTGGTTGAGAAAACTGCACTGGGGCATCTGACCTCTCAAAGGCAGTCCTTGGTTCTCCCTGGTAAAAAGTTTCTCGTTTCCCAAGTCCACTAATGTGAGCTGGATTGCAGAACCAGGTGAGGTTGAAACAAGAAACTCATGCTCCACCATCACCTATGATCAGATGATCCGGAAGACTTGAGAAATCAAGGGAGGAGCCACACGTACCGGGTAACAATTGACAAAGGCATTTGAGTTGGCCTTTGGCCTGCATTCCCTAATATTTCCAGGCAGAACTGAGTGGACTCACAATGTAGGGAGAGAATCATACTCCTTGGAAAGCATTTTAGATTTTTATACAAGCATTTAACTAACTTGCAATTTTTAAAATGCGCTCCAAAGCACACTGTTCGCATGAACACTTCTTCTGTGGGAGATGCTCCATGTAGCGCAGGATGTTAGAGCGGCACCTTCTTCCCAGGTCGTGGGAAGACGTTTCCTGTGCGCTTCAGTGATACGCATGAAAGAAAGGGTGTTCATCAGCTCGCCAGTGTTCCTTTATGGCTACTGGAGAGCTGCCTCTTTCTTTCGATCCCCTGGAGAAGGAAATGGCAGGCCACTCCAGTGTTCTTGCCTGGAAAATGCCATGGACGGAGGAGCCTGGTAGGCGACAATCCATGAAGTCTCAAAGAGTCGGACACAGCTGAGCGACTTCACTTTCACTTTTCGATCCTTGAGAAAAATATTGTGAAATATCTGTGGCATACAAAACTATGGAGAAAACAATATAATAAATGCAAGGGTATCTGTCTTTCAGCTTAAGAAATAGAACTGCACTAACATATCTTGAGTCAGTCTGTGTTCCCTGTCCGATTCCTCCTGGGGATGCTCATCATACCTGGGCATCCACAATCCTGCACTGCTAAGCAATACTGAGTATTTTTTTGCACAACTGCACGCTATGTAACACACTGGTTGTATACATCTTCTGTACGTGCAAAGTATGACTTCCTCTTTCTCCACATTCTCATCAACACTTAGTATTTTCAGTTTTCAGTCTCTGTCAGTCTGATGCCAATCTGATTGTCTTTTAACTTTGTGAAAGTCACTCAGCCATGTCCGACTTTGCAACCCCATGGACCATACAGTCCATGGAATTCTCCAGACCAGAATACTGGAGTGGGCGGCCACTCCCTTCTCCAGGGGATCTTAACAACCCAGGGAACGAACCCAGGTCTCCCACATTGCAGGCGGATTCTTTACCAGCTGAGCCACCAGGAAAGCCCAACTTTGTATTTCTTTAACTGCATTTCCTGATTATGATGAGGTTAAGTATTTTTTTCATTATGGCTCATTTGGGTATTTTCTTTTACAAATTATCTGTTTATATCATTTGCTCATTTCCCTAATAGGATTATCTGTTTTCTTATCATCCAATTTTAAATGTTCTTTATATGTCGTGGGCTTCCCCGGTGGTTCAGACGGTAAAGCGTCTGCCTGCAATGCAGGAGACCCGGGTTCGATCCCTGGGTTGGGAAGATCCCCTGGAGAAGGAAATGGCAACCCACTCCAGTACTCGTGCCTGGAAAATTCCATGGACCGAGGAGTCTGGAAGGCTACAGTCCATGGGGCCGCAAAGAGTCCAACACAACTTCACTTTCACTTATACGTTGTATGTATACATTGCAAACATCTTTACACCTTATCCTTGTCTATGGTTTTCTCCCCCCACCCTTTGTTCCCTTCTGCCTTGAAGCACAGACTTTCCATAATTTTAATCGAGTTGAATTTATCAGTCATCTTTATGTTTATCCTCTTTGTATCTTTAAAAAAATTCCTGCCCTACCACAAGATCACAAAGATGTTTTATTAAATGTTTTTATAAAAAACCAATATTCTCATATTTCATGTCTTTATTGTTCTTAAGGTTGATTTTTACATATGGTGTGACATAAGGATAAATTTCATTTCTTTCCTTAGTAGATAACCAGTTGCTCCAAAAGATTTGTTAAATGGACTGTTTTTTTTTTTTGACACTGATTTACAATACAACCCTCTCATATAATAAGTTTCTGTTTAAGCATTAGATACTGGGGTCATTTATTTCTTCCACTGGTCTGTATATCTGGGCTTTTGCTGATTGCACACTGGTCAAATTACCATAGTTTCAGAATAAGTCTCAATTTCTGGTCAAACATCACCTCTCTGCCCTAGCTAGTTCTCTTCAAAATTGTTTTGAAAAATAGCAATTATTTGTTGGCCTTGTCAATTTTCATAAAATTTTCTGGTATGTTGTTTGGAGTTATACTGGATTTTTAAATTATTTGGGGGAGAGTAAAATTTTTCTGTGATTTTTGGGTTTCTCTATGCACAAATATAATCTATCTCCCTCATTGATTTGACTCTGTTAAAATATATTTTAATAATAATTTTTATATTCTCCATAAATATCATTCTTGCTGCTGCTGCTGCTGCTAAGTCGCTTCAGTCGTGTCTGACTCTGTGCAACCCCACAGACGGCAGCCCACCAGGATCCTCCATCCCTGGGATTCTCCAGGTAAGAACACTGGAGTGGGTTGCCATTTCCTTCTCCAATGCATGCATGCTAAGTCACTTCAGTCGTGTCTGACTCTGTGTTACCCCACAGACGGCAGCCCACCAGGCTCCTCTGTCCATGGGATTCTCTAGGCAAGAGTACTGGAGTGGGTTGCCAGTTCCTTCTCCAAAACATCATTCTTAGCTCTCATTAAATTTATTCCTAAGAAACTTATATATTTTGTTACTGTAAATACTTCTTTTTGGAGAGTGTTTTTTTTCACTGTTGCTGATCTGTACCTTTGTGACTGATTTTATAAAACTTAATCTCTTTTCCAGTGATATTTCAAACTTTCATTAATACTAATAATTTGTCTGAAGAGTCTAAGACTTTCTGAAGATAATCATGTCCTCTGTAAATAATAATAGCTTTTTTCTTCTTTCAAACTCATGAAGTTTACTTCTTTTTCTTGTACTCGACTATGCTCTATAGAAGAGTCTTGCATAAAACAGTAGTTCTGAGCATATTTTTCTGATATCTGTAAGTTTAATCACTAAACATATTTGCTTTGTTTTATGTGTTTCTTTCAATGCTTACTAAATCTTATTAAAAATCATGAATAGGTATTGAATTTTATCCCAAGCTTCTTCTGAATCTTTTAAAAATGAACATTTTTTTCTCTTACAATTGGTGTCATAAATTCCATCAGATTTTCTAATGTTCAGCCATCATTGCACATGTGGAATGCATGCAGCTTGGTCATATGAATCACAATTCAATACTTTACTTCAGTTGACTGTACGTGTGGCAACTGGTGGTTGTCTACCAGATAGTCACCCACATTCCACCTCCAGAGCTCTGGCTGGCCATGGACTTTAAGAGAACTTTTTTCTTAGTTCAAATCAATCATTGCAGTTCCCTTACCACACAAGAGGAAATCTGCTTATGGGGAAAAGAGAAAAAGAACTTCTGGGAAATTTTCTTTGAGACACAAGAAAGAGTCTTTCTTCTAAAGTTTGGACATTGTTTTATGTATGGATGTGATGCCTGGAGCCTCTGCAACCTTCTTGCTGACATATACAGTTCTCTTGCTACCTTTTCACAAAAATCAATATGTCAAGACTGGCAGAGGAGGACAGCGGACCCCTTGAAGACATTCCTGAGACCCTGACTGGTCCCAGCACTGGAACTGCTCCACCTTTGAACTTTTTTGTCAATAATTGTTACCCTTAATTATTTAAACCATTTGGAAATATATATTCAGGAAACTATGACCAAAAGTGTTTTTACAGGCATCCTGTTTTCAGATGACTCTAGACTTTGGTTCAGTATTGATTCATGTATGACTTTGACAAATATGTTTGGAGGGCTGCTCACATACCAGACACTGTACTGAAGGCTGAAGACAGAGAAGATTGGGCTCTGTGTTCTAGGAGCGCCTAGCCTGAGAATGGAAACAGAGTAATAAGCAAATAATTGAAACCCCATTCTACACATTCAAAAGATGAGGTAGCTCCACAATTATATGGGAGATGGGGGAGGCTTTAATTCTATCCTGGGACAGACAGAGGAGATATCCAAAAGACAGCTGGCTCTTGGAGAATAATCAGTTTTATAATTAATCATGGAGACAAAATAAAGGAATTTAAAGGGAAGGGGCTATAAGTGCATGATCTTGAAATAACTTGGGAAGCAGTTGGGCTCAGTTGGCCTTGCAGAAATGAGATGCAAGGGTTCTTTTTTCCTCTTTTTAAAAATTTTACTTATTCATCTTTTCATTGGAGGATATGCATATAATTATGACTGATTTACGCTGATGTATTGCCATACACACATGACCACCACAACATGAGAAAGCAATTATCCCCCACACCATCCCACCCCTCTAGGTCATCACAGAGAACCAGGCGGGGCTCCCTTTGTTATGCGGCAGCTTGTTACTAGTTATCTGTTTTACACATGATAGTGTATATATTTCATTGCTGCTTTCGCAATTTGTCCTAGCATCTCCTTCCTCTGAGAGAGAGGAAGTTCCAGTTTCCCTTTAAGCAGTGGGGGTAGAACAAGGAGCAGCCAGAGCCTGTTACAACACCCTCGTCTGCTCTGGCCAGGTTCCCAGAGAATAGGAAGGTGTGAGAGGCGCAGGCCACGGGACGGTGGGGAACTGAAGGCAGGGGTCCCTGAGAAATGAGATTTCGATAGCGGACATCCCTGACAAAGGATCTTCACCAAGAATGGTCAGGTGTGGCTGGTGGGGGGCTGAAGTGGAGACAGGGAGATTTCCTCAGGTACTTATGGCCAAAGGAGGGAATTTCTCCAGTACATTGCTCTCCACCCACCCCATATCTGGGTGCACTAGAGAAAACTCCAGGCCAGCTATGAAAATCCACCTGTATGCAGCTCTTCTTACCTCCATATCCATGACATCACAAATGATTGCTTGAAAATTAGCCACGGTGAGAGCACTGACACCATGGAAATGGGCAAATGCTTCCTATCTGTACTTTTGTTTTGGAGCCTATTGTTAAACATTTACCAGCATGCTACTGCTTGGAATTATGTGGGGCACAAATTTTCCCACAAAGTCTGATTCCTCACTCAGGGCATCTACTACAGTTCTTCCTTCAGAGAGCTGGATGTATTCTTGCGGGATGCAAGTAACTGGGATTAGAAACAAACAATCTCTTCCCAGGCACAGCAGCATACCGTGACCATCAGCTGCAAAGATTGGATGACAGCACTGAAAATTCAGGAGGAGCCCATTACAGAGTTCCCTCTGCCCTGCTTCTGAGATTGGTTAACACAACGCCAGGAGGAGTATCTATGGTGATGGGAAATCAAGGCAACCCTCCTGTGACCAATGTCATGACCATAGTAACCGCCCCCCTCCCTTCCTACCTTCGCCTCCTCTCCCAACACTTGCCAACAGTCCTGGGCTGCTGCAGCTCAAGGGCACGGCATCATCCTTTGGCGTTGATATGGGAAACCTCTTGGACATCTCTTTGTTGCATAGAGTGAGGGGTCAATAGACCCGCTCAGAACCTAGCAGCTGGCTTATTTCTTCTTTCCAATTGCTTAATTTCTTTACTTATTAAAATAAGTGCTTATCTTTGAGATTGTCAAGCCACCCTGTTAAAGGTTGTGGCCTCTGAGATGACATGACTTTTGAACCTGCACAGAGCCGCTGTTGGTTCAGATTCTTAGAGGGAACTGGGGCTCTCTCTAATCTCCGTTCCTAAATCTCAAGTTCTCTCTAATTTTAATCTTAACAGAAGAGAAGGGACAGAATTGGCCATTCTTCAGGGATCACCAAAATAAGAAACTCCAACCCACAAATGACTGAAGACATTTCACCCATTGCAAAGGTCTAGACAGACAGGAGCAGGAGCAAGAATAAAACCCCCTCTTACTCACTAGCACAAGTCCTTTACCACTGAATTTGTCACAGCAATAAAACTAAAACCCTTAAAACAACAATAACCAAGTGTTCAAAAGAGGAACTTGGTTAAATAAGCCCTGATACGTGATTACATTGGCATGCTATATAACCATTCAAGACCATGATATAGAAGAATATCTAATAACATGGAAGAATGCCCAAAATGTGTGGTTAAAAAGATAGGAGAATTGTAATATGCCTCACACACAAACACACATACGCAAAATAATTATGTGGATACTGTATAGATAAAGAAAAACAGACTGGTAGAGGCCACACATCAAAAATCACTGAGAATTCTGTAACATGTTTTTTACTAACATTATTTGTATCTTCATATGACCCAGCACTTTCATTTTAGTTTAGTTCCAGAGAAGCTGTCTCCCTACTTCCTTGTCTCTTTGGAAAATCACTTCTGCTAATGACTTGTCTCCCTCAGATGATTGCTAAAGGCCAGTGACCTCATTGACACTCACAGAAATCAAACTACAGTCTCCTTGGAGGCTCAGCTCTGAGTTCAGAACTTGCAAAAGAGCCTCCTGATACAGACACAGCCTCTGGAGCCTGTGTCCTGCCAAGAACAGTCCAGTTTATTTATTCAGCTACTGCAGCTGATAGCAAGTTGCTTTCAAAACATGCCTCCAGTCACCTTGCAAGACATTGTAGTGGCAGTCCAGGCCGGGGCTGGGGTAGAGGAGAGGGGGGAGAAACTTTAGACTAAGTTACCTTGTTTACCTGGAAATGATAGGGGAAATGAGCCTTGTAAGCCTGCGGGAATGAGGAGTTCCTTTACTAGAGATTTCCAGTTAGACATTTAGAAATTACCTTATATTGTTAATCCCAATTTTACTTTCCAATTTTAAAAAGATTTGAGGGAAATCTTTCTAAAATCATTTCATACTTTTCTGCCTTGGTAAGGAAAGCAAACAAAATCTTGTGAATTTATTTTAACGGATGCTAATTCTAATTACTTTGTTCTTCCCCAAGTGATATTCACGTGGCATGTGGCTATGTCTCTTAGTCCCGTATGCTTTGCTTTTCACGTCTTCTCTAAGTGCATCTCCTCCCCCACTGGTAGGAAGACACTTCACACTCCCTCCGAACAGAGAGCACCAATTTCTAATCTCCTCTACAATCCTCCACAGTTTTATTATGATTGTGACAACAGAAGCACAGCTTCTTGTTATTTTAAATATATGAGTAAATAAGCTCTGAGTAAAGACTTTTTTTTTTTTTCTTACCCCCATGGGTTTTTGTATATATTTCCAATATGATTGGGTCAGAAATTTATTTATTTACTGTTTGTGAGAGTTTTTATTGGTTATGCTCTGACTAGTTTAAGTATTAGAGAAACAACCTCCCAATATGAGATGTTTGCTTGTCTTTTAAATATAGTTTGTTGTTGTTCAGTCAGCCGTGTCTCTTTGTGACCCCGTGGACTGCAGCACGCCAGGCCTCCCCGCCCTTCACCACCTCCTGGAGTTCACTCAAACTCACGTCCACGAGTCAGTGATGCCATCCAGCCCTCTCATTCTCCGTCGTCCCCTTCTCCTCCTGCCTTCAATTTTTCCCAACATCAGGGTCTTTTCTAATGAATTCAACTGTATATTTAAATACAATTAAATATAGTGTAAAATATCAGTTCTAACCAATATTTTATTCACATCTGTCATCTTAACTTCAGTTCAGTGGCTCAGTCATGTCTGACTCTTTGTGACCCCATGAATCTTCACTTAGGTGAAGACTGAATATATATGATATATATAATATTATATATATATATAATCCAGTATATATATATACACTATATATACTGTATAAAATAATATTATAATATTATAATATAATATATTGTAAAATTTATAAATATATATAATATTATACATGTAATATATATTATATACACATAATATATGATATATTTTATATATAATAATATATGAATTATATATAGTATACATAATATATATTATATATTTTAATAATATAAATATTATTTTATATATTGTATATATTATTTTATGTTATCTATATTATTTTTATAATATTATATATTTATATATTTTTATATATCATAAGTAATATAATATATAATATATATAAAATTATATTATGTAATATTACTATATAGTAATATATTATTAATATAATTAATTAATAATTAGAAATATAATTAATACTGTATATTAATATATAAAATTGTTATATTATTATTATATACAATAATATATTATAAATAATAATAATACAATAATTTATATATTAATATATGGATATATTCTATATTCTATATATTATATATTCTATACAATGTTAATATTATTATATAATATTAATATATAATATATACAATGATATTATTATATATTATTAATATATATAATACATATAAAGACATATATATGAAGACTGAATATATATTATATATTAACATATAATATAATGTTAAATATATAAATGTACATTAATATATAATGTATATAATATACAATATATTATATATATTATATTATATTATATATTA